>NW_010117330.1:0-878 GCF_000699245.1 Pterocles gutturalis
GAGCTCAGCACCAGTTAAGAGGGTAGTTAGAGCTAATTTATTGCTGTGTGCTTATTGCTATGAGTAGAGTTCTTATAGATTCCTGGATGCTTACATTGTGCGTTCCTTTGTGCCTGGCAAGTGGATCTTGCTTGTCATGTAACTTTGCAAAAAAGCCACTCCACTACTTGTTTGCCCGATGCATTCCAGTCAGGCCAAAAATGTGGTCATAGCTGCTAGTGCCCTTGAAAGGAAGAAGGCTGGGGGTGTGTACTTTTCACATCAGCAGGTCTTCCCTCTCTGGGCCCATGAACAACACTGAGGAAGGGTTGAAGAACAGCTAATCACACTACAGAATAGTCCGTGAAAACCCTAGAGCATTGAGACTTAAGTCCTGCAAAGAAAGCTGGAAAATTCATACCTGAAACCCGTTAGGTTGAAGAAAGAATCTGGACACATCTCTGGCTTCTTGGGTGTGATTTAACCTCTTGGAATTGGGCTACATCCGTTACGTGAAAGAAAAGCAAGTTTCAAAGAAATCAAAAGCAACATTTATTTATAACAGTTTAAAACCAAGAAATCAAGCAGAGATTTTCGGTCCTCGTTTGTGAGATGCCAAGCCCATCTCACATGTTTTTTGATGGATGCTCTGCTCCCTACAAGCTATTTCCTATTAAAGGAAGTGGAAAGAGGCTGTAAGAATGACAACTGACCATCCTCTTCTGAAAGAAGAGGGGAATAAGCATGCAGCGTATTCTGACACATTATATTCTGTATAGATAATTTCTTACAGATTTCAATATATTTGCCAATTTGTCCCTCTTTCCCCCTTCTCACAGGAGCCTTACTCCGTTTTGATAGCCACTGAGAAGATGCCACAGTCTTTCTGAGCCTGAAAG
>NW_010117331.1:0-9059 GCF_000699245.1 Pterocles gutturalis
ATATATATATATATATATGTAAAAAAAATATCATCACTCCTCTTTCACTCTCTTACTTCTCCTTAATTTTTTTTCCATTGAAAATGTGGAAGTTGTGCTTATCCATAGAAACGCTCCGCAGTCGAATCCCGTTAATCTGTGGGAACGGCAGTAGGTGGTTCATATAGCTACAAATTAAAAATGAGTAGGGAGTGAGACATTTATATTGCTGCACATTTAGATCAAGAACAAATGTCGGGTATGTAAGGGGAATGGAAAGGGGTTGGTTCCCTGTTGCTTTAGCACAATTCTGTTTGTAACTTTAGACCAGGTACTTAGACCGGGGATTGCAAAAGCCTTACAGTGCAATTTGTAATATGTCAAAATCTGACCCAGTTCAAGGACAAATCTCTGTTAAGGTTGCTGCATGATTGCATTTGTGAATCTACAGTTATTTTATTCCTTCATAGTTATTTTATTCCTTAATATTTCCATTCCACATTTATAAGTTCAGGGGAGTCTCTAGCTGTACAAGTATTTATAAATATTTTAAATACTGACCTCTGCTTTTTAGGGATAAATATGGGTCTTTTCTAACACAGTTCTTCATGCCCCCAGCCATAGCTACTGAGGCAAACAAAAAATCTGTGTACAGCACATGTAAAATGTTTTGAATTCTGGCTGATTCCTCTGGCTCTAGATGAATCGTTTGCATATCTCCGGTCACGTCCCAGTGACCCCCCGGTAACTGGAGGTGCACAGCATGTGACAAGGGGCATTTCGAGGTTTATTATTTTCTTATTTCTGTATTAAATGTGGTAATAATATGTGGGTTCTCTCCTATCATCTTGTGGGAAGGAAATACTCAGCCTTCGCCTGTGGAATCCCGTTTGGATACCGAATCTGGGCGATTTCCTGACTCCGCCGTATTCTCAGCGGGCTGGGAGGTGCTTCCACCCTTTTTGGAAAGTCAGGGCTGGGGTCTCTGAGGAGCATCCCAGTGTACTGAGATCCCACAGAGGTAAGGGATGGAGAAAGGGAGTTTGCTCTCTCTCGTGGGCTGTGTTTTGTCATGTGGACTAAGCTGAGATCACTGCGCGGCCAAAAGTAAACCGAAGTCAAGCCACATTCTTCTTCCTCATCTTACTGGCACAACTGACTGTGCTCCTTTTTCTCCTGGTACTTCCAATAGCTTCCTACATTTCTGTGGGATTCACAAAACCATTTGATCTGTGGTCTAAAACAGAGCAAGTGGACAGAGGTAATTATTTTCCTGTGGATTTTTCTGCACTAAATAGCTCTGCAAAACTGAGATGAAATCCTTATGCAAATATTGAGTCAAGACGTTAACAAGAGATTAAATTAATAATAGGGGAAAATTAAATGTTCTTGCTGTTGTCATTTAATGGGTATTTTTTGCCCGTGCCTACAGTAACTTTGGCAAAAACTACATATAGGAGTATTTTTCAAACTGAAACCAGATGGGGGAATGATAGCCTGGTGTTTTTTTTTTTTTTGTGGTGGGAGACTGTGTTTTCATGGTACGCAAGTAACTGGAGGCACATTAAAATCAAATCTGGCTTTTGAAGCTTGTCCTTCCTATCTCTTACAAAACTTGATGTTCTGAGTTTCAGCTTCTCCTCGGGGCCGCAGGTTCCAGAAGAGCGGAGTTAACTGCTCAACCCAAACCAAAGCGTTGTGTGCCCGTTGGGAGAACACTGGCGTTTTCTTTTTAGAGATCCATCCCAGGCACAGGGTCTATGGGAAATGAAGTGTCCCCAGTGCGGCCAGTAGCACTTGTGCTTTCAATTCCAGTTGCACCAGTGTGCTACCCCCCACCTCTCGCCCAGCCGGGCTGCTGGGTGCCCAGAGGAAAACCAGAAAGAGAGCGAGGCTTGATGCCGGGGGAGTGGGCAGAGACTGAGGTGGGTGATGGCAAATCTCCCCTCCCTTTGGTGTCACCCGTACCACCAGGGTTTGTCCCCCTCTGCTCAAAGGCGTGGCCCAGTTGGGTCATTTCCCAACCATTTGGGTTGACCCTGGTTGGGTTGTTTCCAAACTCCCGCTGCTCTCTGGTTCCGACGGGAGCTGAGCAGCCCGTAGTGCCTTGCTTAGCCGTGGGAGATGAGTCTGGTGCAGGCAGTTCTCCCCACCAGGACCCTTCCCCATAGCCCCTGGGGCTGCGGGGTAGCCCTGTGGTCATGCACAGGATGGAGAGGGACGGGGACCAGACGGTCCTGCCAGTGCTGAATGCCACCGGTCGCTCCAGAGAGCATGGCAGGCGTGTCCTTGGAGATCTGAGCTCCTCCTTCATAAGAAACCCATAAAATCCAGGTTAAAAGGCTGATTTCCTCTTTCCTTGGTGACATGCGATTCCGTTGAGGGGCTTTCTTAAGTTCTGGAGCTCCAGCAGCAGGTCCATCAGGAGGAGGGCTCTTTGCTGTCCCCATCCACTGAGCTGATCCCCACGGGTGGCTCTGGGGGTCTGCGATGAGAAGATCCACAGGGGACCCAGGATGACAGTTTTTACCGCGCACGGATGAGCTGGGCAATTTTTTCCTCCAGCTTTCCCCAGCACAGGGTGAGTAAGCGGTTGTTTATTTTCTGTGCAAGGAAGGAGGTTTGCTTTTTGTTTTTTCTACATCCTGTTGTTTTTTTTTTTAATTGATAAATTTGGTCTGTGTTTTGTCTTGAAACGATTAGTGCCTTTTCTGTAACAGTCATCGCTAAAATGTCACATCTCACGTGGCCGTTGGGATAATTAATACCAGTAACGAAGCAGGATGACCTCGGCCACGAGCAGGGGAGAGCTGGAGAGTTCTGAGCAAAGTGAGATCTTTTCAAATCATCTGAGCCTAAGGAAATCTATCCTAGGGCCGTTAAAGAGCTGCTCATTGAAATCCTGTCAGCATTAGTGATTATCCCTGAGAATTCCTAGAACATAGGTGAAGTAATGAAAGAACGGAGAAGAGCTCATAAAGTACCTGTCCCCTAAAGAGAGACAAAAGGAAGAGCCAGGACATTACAGAGCCTTTACTGGAAAAATACTGGGGAAAAAAAATGATGAAACAGCCCATTTCTAAATACCTTCAAAAAGCAAGGGGGATAACTTGTCGTGGTTTTGCCAAGAGCAGCCCCTGTAAAAGCAGCCGTCTTTCCTTCGTGGACAAAACAAGGCGCATGAATGGAGGATAAACAGTGTATGCTTTCACTGGGGCTTTTGAAACTCTTTCACATGAAATCTCATAAACAACCCCAGAAAAAAGGGCCTGGAAGAAGTAGGAAATACTTGCCGGCAGACAAAACGGGTTGGAAGGTCTATTCAGGAGTTATCAATGGCTCACTGTCGGAGGGAAGGATTTATCACAGAGGCTTCCCCAGGGTCCATCTAGGGATATTCTAGGGATATGTTCATTAATGATGTCTGATATCAGTAGACCACGCTCAGGTAGAGGGTGTTGGCGCACAGGATGAGTCCTCGGAGTGATCCTGGCAAGGCGATGGAGTCGGCAGGGCTGCAGTGATGCGGAAAGGGCAAACATCCTGATGGAATGTAGAAATTCTTTGTGCTCCGGGTGTATCAATCCTTCCTGCTCTCTGCTGCCGGTCAGGCTGGAGTTAAAAGCTGTGGGTCGGTTTTGGGCATTCCCTTCAGGAAAGATGTGTCCCAGATGGAAAAATCCAGAGGACGGTGAGAATACACAGAGATCTAGAGAGTGGATTCACAAGGCAGGGTTGGACCAACTGGGATCATTTAATCCAAACGAGAACATTACTGGGAGTGGACAAAGGACAGTCTTCACCTGCGTGAAAGGCTGTTGGAGACAGAAGAGAACAGACTGATGCTAGAGAGGAGAGAAGGGGTTAAATATTGTCAAGGAAGATTTGGGAGTTATTAGAAATAATTTCTTGATGGTGAAGCAGTGGAGCAGGTAGCCTGGGAAAGCCAAGGACCTGGATCCATCACTCAACAAGGCTTCTAGGAAGAGTTTACGCACTATGGTGCAGGTAGAGACAGCTCTGCCTTGGAGCAGCAGGAAAGGCTGGACAGCCTCTTGAGCTCTCTTGATTCTATGTTTTTTCTCTTTAAATAAATTGTAGTTCTTCTGTCACCCCAATTTTGGCTCTTCTATGCCAATGGCTTAATACCAGCAAGCTCCAGTGCTGCGTGGTGACCGTGTCCCCATGTCCCCATGCTCGGGACAGAGCCTGCGAGCTCCAGCCAGCCCTCCTCCGTGTTTAGGAGTTTACAGCCCATCGTTGTTCCTTCTGGACAAATACAGAGTCTGCTACACAGAATATGAGCTTCTCCTACCTACTGTATGTTTATAACAATCTGTGATTAAAAAAAAAATAAATAAAAACCAGCCAAACAAAGAAGTCTAACCTGTAAAAAAGTTATGGGTGTAGGTGCCCATTTTCTGACAGAGGGGTTTGGTAACAGTGCAGGGGACAGAAATGTAAGGAATAATTGTTTTTGGGCCTAGAACCAGGAAAACTACTTTTCCAAATTAATCCAGTGAGAGCCATGAATCCACAGTATTTCATATCACACTTCATAAAACTCCAGTCATAATCCATAAAACTGACATTATTAGATTAAAAACCTCAGTTCCTCCTATAAGGAGCTCGCTCATTAGACATGCTGTAGTTTTATAACCTTAAAGTTCCTACCCAATTACCATGATTAATACTGTGCTTTAATAAAAAAATTTTTAAAATCACCACAGGGGTTGATACCATCTGTTTGTTATAATTGTACATTTAAATATTGTCCAGCAAAAGAAAGAGAAAGACACTCAGGAAACACAAAAGAAGACCAAGGAAGGGAGGACACAGCCCATCCGCTGCGGCAGAGGTCCAGAGGGTGAAGATGCAGAGGTGTGGATGGGTTGCCATCGTGGTCGGAGCACAGAAGGACCAAGGACATGGTGCAAAGGACCAAGGAGATGGTACAAAGGCTGAAATTGCTGTGAGACGTGTACAAACTCTCCTTCTTCACGCAGCCCATGGGGAAGGAGCAGCGATGCTCTCTGGGCCCTGCCAGACCAGCTCCCGGTGGGGTTCGGGGTCCTTGTCCCCAAACGTGGGCGCGGAGGAGGTCCAGCACCCACACACCTGCTGGCACATGGGTGGAATCAAACCTTGGGAAGTTTGGTGGCTTTACCCCAAAATCACCAGCATCAGGTGTGCACCCCCTTTGGTTGTGCACCGGTGGAGCACACGATGATCAGACATCTCTTATCAGTTAAAGTTTGATTAAACTTCCCACCAGCACGGATCCGCTTTGCTGGGGCAGGGAGAGCCGGACACGGAGGCTTTGGAGGTTTCATGCAGAAGAGGAAGAGTTTAGGTAAATGTGCGCTTCCTGCCAAGGCAAATACTGGTTGGAATCACAAAGGATCCACCAACCCCGGGGGATGCTCACAAGGTCAGCGCTGCAGGAGACACAGGTTGATGGCTGACCAAGCTTCACCCTTGACGCTGGTCAACAAATTGATCCAATAACCTACGCCTCGTGTAAAAATGGCCACAGAGCCATTCGCTGGGACAACCACCTGTGTTTAAAAAAATTACCTGTTTTCCTGTTAATTGACTTTCAAGCGGGAGGTCCTTGGAGGTTTATTCTTGCAGAGCTGAGGGGTTGGCAGTGCTCAGCCCCCCTCGGGCAGGGTACGACATTAACCCATGTTTGGATCCGCTGCCGGCGTGAGCATCGAGACCGGGCTGGAATAACCGAAGTTAAAAAAGTGTCGGGTTCGTGATTCCACCCACAGACCAGCAAATGCCAAACTTGTGTTATTTTTGAATCCCCTGATTTTTAAGGGCTGGTGGAAATAAGATATCTTGCTTCTGACTTCCAAGCAATAAAGGGAGGTGAATCACTACTGAAAAAAAAACCTCCCGCGGACCACCCAGTCGCTCCGTACAAAGCTGTAAAGCGAGCCTCGGCAGAAGCAGCAAAGTGCAGAAACTATTTTCTTAATATTACTGCAATTGCACGGGGCAAATCACATCAGAAAGGGATCAGAGTTTCCTAACAAAGTGGCTGAGTGAGAGGTGCATTAATGAATACAGGCTGATGAATATGCATCGAGCTAAATCACGTTCGGGTCAAAGGGGGAGCACCCAACCTCGACTATAACGTCTTCTGTTCAAGGACCTAACATGTGTATGTAATTCAGATTTAAATACTTTTTTTTCCCCCACTCATAATTCTGGATAATTACCAAACTCAGGATAAATAAGTTGTTGAGGGTTTTTTTTTTTTAACTGAATAATAGTTAGGACTGTTGTTACTTACTGTAATTGGCCAGATCTCTCCTTTTTTTTTAAGATTATGTGACTCTGTTCCTGAAGAGTCCTGCTGGGATTTGGAAAATTGTAACTTGCAAGTCACCGTATTTTTTAAAAATGGTGCCAATCATATAAAATAGGAAATGCCATGTTTTTAGCATTGATTTGCTATTGTTTTTAATGAGAAAACATACACCTTTCTACCAGAACACCAGCTGAAAGCCCTCAGACTGACGTTGTGCATGTGTTGGTGATGTTCATCATGGAACAGTATTTTGGGAGACCACCTCTTAATTTTCAAGTGGGAGAGCAGTTGAGCCTGTTTGGGGGAAGGAGAGGGCACGCTGGATGGGGGCACCCCGGGATAAACCAGAGGGAAACTCCAGGGACCAGCATTTGGGCACCCAGGTGTTCAGGGGGGCTTGTCATTAGGCCATTGGGTTTGTAATTGGGAGATTTGGGTCCTCGCTCCGGTTCTGCTGCAGGACTCCTCTGTGATGCTGAGCGAGTTTCTCTAAGGTGATATCCCCCGAGCGCATCGCTGAAATAAGAATTAGGTGCCAAAATTCTTCCGCGCTCTGCCTGTAACACAGCTGTAACACATCCTAATTTTGATCTTTGTCCGGTGTGTTTAGATTTAGGGTTTTTTTCAGGACAGGAACTGTCCTTCTACCATCTGTTTTGGCAAGTCCAAGCTAAACGGGTCCACGTTGCAATTGGAGCCTCCTGGGGTTACGTGAGTGTAACAAAATCCTCATAACAAACCCCCAGGTAATGCCCAAGAGCCCTTGAAAACAAATTAAGTGTGCTGGTTGTGAAATAAGGCGGTGGGCTCGTTTCCTTGTCCCCAGCCGTACGGTTGGTGCTGCCATGGGGACCTTGCTCTTGAACAAGCCCCAGCAGAGGTTGGAGACCTCTGAGTGAGGTTGGGACTCCTCTCTAAAAGCCAAAGGCAGCATGAAGGAATATGTAAAAATATATCACAGCGTTGCTAAACATCCCGGGATGCAGCCCAAGACCTGCTGTTGTACGGTCCATCTGGTGCTGTAGGAAGTTTTACCGTGGTAGCAGCTCCGTGATACATTACACAGGGGGGTTGAGATCTGCCAGTACCTGTCTGAGCTTCCGCCGTCCTGGCCCACAGAGGAGGACCTGCAAGGTTCACTGAGATCTCCTCTTTGCTTGGGATGGAGCTTTGGGCAACCTGGGCTAGTGGGAGGTGTCGGTGGGACTGGATGGGCTTTAAGGTCCCTTCCAACCCAAACTATTCCGTGATCCTATGATTTTGGTGTTTGTTGGCGGAGGTTTTGTGTGTGTTGGAGAAGGCAGCCCCAAAGGTCTGCTTTGCCGTGGGAGTGGGAAGTTTGTGATGGTCTCCAGCTCCCAAGGAGTCTTCTGGTGTTTGACCTGAGCAGGGTCTCAACGGCAGCTGGGTTTCCTCCTCCGCTTCGGGTGCACTGTGGGCTGGGGGAGGAATGGAGGATGTCAGCTGTGCTGCTTGGGTCTGTGGTCAGTCCTTCAGCTTCTGCTTCTCCGCGGGGTTTCCGAAAGCTTCGTCGCTTGATCACTGAAAGGAGGAGCCCGGTGGGGGGGCTGAGGTTGAGTTGGCAGGAGCGTGGTGCACATGCCTGCGGTGGGATGCTGGGGGTGTCATGGGTTCGTGTCTTTGGTCTTGCACTGTCTTGGAAGTCTCTTCCTTGGCCACATGCGCTAAAAATTTTAAGTAAACAGTTCATGGGAGGATAAAGTTCAGCTGTGTGAATGGAGGAGTGTTCTTTAAATAAAATAATAGAGGTGCCAATCAAGGTTACAGCTTGCAACCCAGCTGGAAGGTGGGGGAAGTTCTCATTAGCTGGGCTGAAGGCTGAAAAATAAATGACTTTGTTACATCAGGGCATTATTCTTCAACGTGTAATACATTAAGTCAGCTTTATAACCTTCATTTTTTATGGATAAGGTGGTGAGACTACTTTCTTTTCTTTCCTTTTTTCCGCCTCTTTTGTTTTAAGATGTCTGAGGAACAGCTAATTAATTAAGGCTAAACCCTAAATAACGTGACTAACGGGACAAGAATCCAAATCAGCCTCAAAACTCCAAATAGCCCCGAACAGGCTGCTTTTCTCTTCTTGTCTTTATGTGCATGGATTCCCATATATTATTTTATGCCAACATGCTAAATGGCTCCTAATGCGTTCCTTCGGGACCACCGCGATGGCCGGGCAGCCCCCGGGAAGCCCAGATGTGTCCCCACGGCCACCGCCCCAGCTCGGCTCCGTTCGACACGTCGTTTTGCTGGCACCGGAGTGCGTTCACAGTGTCCGTTCTGCAGCTGGTGTCGGCAAGGTTGAGCTGGCAGCGGTCCCATCTCGGATGGAGCGATTCAACACGTCAGATGCTTTTGGTTGGAAACCACATCGTGTATGAAAGCAAAGCGACGGATTGTCGAGTCCGTCAGGTCTCAGCATCCTCGGTGGCGGTGCAGCCCAGGCTCCCACCTTCCAAAGGATAACGGGCAGGTGGGATGAAATTGGGCTGTGCAACGTGCGGGGTGATGCACGGGAGGGGTAGAAGCAAAAACGTCTGTGCTGCTCTGGAAACGATGTATTTGGAAATTGCTGGCGAGTACTAATGTGATACTAACATGATACCCCAGTGGAGAAGATAAATGCAGCGTCACCTTTTTCCCTGGGCGGGGGGTGAGGCAGTGGCGCAGGGTGCCCAGAGAAGCTGTGGATGCCCCATCCCTGGAGGGGTTCCAGGCCAGGCTGGATGAGGGTTTGGGC
>NW_010117331.1:9089-9463 GCF_000699245.1 Pterocles gutturalis
TGGCACTGGATGGTCTTTAAGGCCCCTTCCACCCCAACCCATCCTGGGATTCTGTGATTCTATGAAGTGGTGTCTTACAGCCGCAAAATGGAGCCATGTGCTGTGAAGATGTGATCTGTGACCAAGGCTAGGCAGGCAGTGCCCAAACACCACCGTGTGATGCTCATTAGGAGAATGGCAAGAAGGTTCCTCATATTTTTCAAGTCATTGTAAGAGTAAGACAAAAAATAACACGTGCCTACAAAAAAGCTATTACCACTGTGTACAAATGCTTCCAGGTTTGTCCACTTTGTCTGCCTTACACATGTGAGATATGCTCCTAAATGGTCAGTAAAAGCTACAATTAAAAAAAAAAATAAGCCTCTTAAAAAAAA
>NW_010117331.1:9495-11669 GCF_000699245.1 Pterocles gutturalis
TATATGCTAGGGTGCTAAAATGGCATCCAGCATTTCCTTCATCGCGTTTCTCTGTTGTCATTTAAGCAGATGCAACACCCTCCACTGCCTTCTTCTTTCCCGTTTAGGTGCTTCTGATCATCAGTGGCAACCTGAGCTTCCTCAACTGGCTGACCATGGTGCCCAGCATCGCCTGCTTCGACGACCGCAGCCTGGCCTTCCTCTTCAGCCCCCGGCCGGGCGGGCTGCGGGAGCGGGCGGCGCGGATGCAGCGCGAAGAGGCAGCGGGGGAGCGGCTTCCCCTGCCCTACGGTGAGTGATCCCCGGGGAGGAAAAATCGCCCAGGGGTGCGTTTGGTGTCTGGTATCTCCGCTTGGTGGCTGCTTTGTAAGGGTCTGCGGGGGGATGGCTGCCAGGGGATTGCTGCTGGAGGGCACACCCTCCGTGCAGCACCAGCATCTGCAGCCAGTCTGGGAGGCTGCAGCTCTGACACCTCTGCCCCCGAGAGCCAGTCGTCCATGCTCTCACCCCAGTGAGCATCAGACTCCAACCTGAAATAAGCGATGTGGAATTGCATGATTTATCTTGTGATTTTTTTCTTTTTTTTTTTTTCCTATTAAAGTCAACCATGAACACCCAGTGTGGTTTAGGGCAAGGATTTTTTTGCTTTTTCTTTTTTTTTTACATTTTTTGCATGCCCTTTTTACAAGGCATGTAGCAACAGGATGAGGAGTAATAGATTTAGACTGGAAGAGGGCAGATTTAGACTGGATATAAGGAAAAAATTCTTTACTGTGTGGGGGGTGAGGCAGTGGCACAGGTTGCCCAGAGAAGCTGTGGATGCCCCATCCCTGGAGGGGTTCAAGGCCAGGCTGGATGAGGCTTTGGGCAACCTGGGCTGGTGGGAGGGGTCCCTGCCCATGGCAGGGGGTGGCACTGGGTGGGCTTTAAGGTCCCTTCCAACCCAAACCCTTCCATGATTCTATGATTTTGCATTAGCAGTTGGGTGCAGAAACAGCTCTCGCCTTTGCTGTCCTCTCCCCCCCTGAGACCCATCCACCCTCCTGCCCTTCGTGCCCGTGGGTGCTAGAGCTGCACGAGCACGCAGCTTCTCCGTTAAAGACCTGCACGTCAGGCTTCCAGAGAGAACCACACTGATTGTTGAGCCATTGTGGGTCCAGCAACTCCTCAGCTAACTGGGAGGAGACCTGGCTGCTGGCAAAGTGGCCGTTCCCCGTGGCGTGTCCTGCCTGGAGAAGGCGAGAGGAGCAGATGCTCGTGGGCATTGCCATCACGGGGAGCACGTTCCCCAAAGCAGGGAGGAGGTGGACTCTTGTTCATACCGTGATCCAGATCACCTGCACAAGCAACGCCGATCGTATTTTTCATGGGGCTGCGGAACAGATGCAGAGTTGTGTTTGCAGTATTTTTATAAACCGCACACAAGCGACAGATTGCCTGTAATATCAACAACAATAGCAGATGCTCATTTGAAAATTGCCTAAACATCTGTCAGAAGAATGAAAAATGTCAACAAGATAGAGCATCTGTCTCTAGTCCTTTCTCATCTACCAAGAAACGCAGCTTATGAACCAGAAACATCAGTTCCAGCAGGGCTAACGCCGTTTTGTTAGACTTGCTGTGTCTCCTATCTTACCTATTTTGCTGGAAGAAATCTTTAACAGCTTTCCCCTGGGGTAGCTTTGCTTTAGAGGCTGTGAGAGCCTCGAGCTTTCCTACAGGAGGGTCCCCAGCCGTGTCCCACTCGTGACCTGACTTTCCAAGGCTCTGGCCACATCCTTGAGGTGTGTGTGTGTAATTCCTACGGAGACCTCAAATTCCCATTGCTAGTGCTCCGCTCCTGCCTGCTCCATCCAGATCCCATGGGCTCCTGTCCCATGCTGCTTCTCCAAATCTTGCTCCATCCTTGCCATGGTTTGTTTTGTTTTTGGTTTTTTTTTTTCGTATTAACCCCTTTTTTCTATGACTATGTGGCTGTCACCCCAAGGGCATGATGAGAATCCCCACTTTTGAAGGACGAGCGGTCCATGCATGGCCGTGAACTGTGACCCAAGGAGCTGGTGGAGGGCTCTGTGTCCCTGCTTGCTCTTTAATTACAGGTGACAAAGTTCAGCCCATCTAAAAGACAGAAAGTAGCCCATCGGACCTTCACCAAGGGGAAGTCATGCTTGACC
>NW_010117332.1:0-8451 GCF_000699245.1 Pterocles gutturalis
CCGGGAGATTTCCCCCCTCCGCCTCGTTCCCCCCTCCCCCGTTCCCTCCCCTATTCACCTACAAATGTGCCATCCAGCCCCACCGCTGCTGCTGCTGGGAACAGACTGCCAGGGCATTTTTTTTTTTTTTAATGAAATTTTTGCCTCCCACTCCTTTACTTTTTATGTGAGCGTCTTGGAAAAGGAAATGTTTCCTCCCTCAGGTTTTGTTTTCCTTTTTTTTTTTTTTTTTTTTCTTTTCTCCCTTATGTTGCTTGAGCATTTGATGTAAGTTCATGAAATGAAACAAGCAAAGAAACAAACTGCACTGTATTGAGATGGGGAGGATGTTAATATGTTTTGCAGAAAGGCTTTGCAGACTTCAGACACAGACAGAAAAGCAAGGACACTATAGGTAATATTAGCAGGGACTGCATCCCATGAATACTTCTGTGCCATTCTAGCACAGATGTGGGTTGCCAATAAGCAGCTGGTGCCAAAAGATGAAGTCTGGAGACCCTATGTAGTTCCATACAAGCCTCTGTGCTGTGTGACAAAGACATTTATGGCTGCTGGAGTGCCTCATATCTGATACATCTTTCAGGAGCTCATTCACATAGGTCTGTCCTATGTCTTGGAGACCTTTCTCATTTGCAGAACAATTAAGAATCCCAATCAAAATGTGTCTCATTATGGCATATACTACATTAGGCCTCAGGACATGTTGTCATGAAGGCTGGATGTCAGAACATTGGTCCAACAACTGATGCCAATTTCTCTTGTGTCCTGTTAGTGCAGTGGCGGGTGATGTCATGCAGCCATCTGGAGGTGACGCTGACTCAGCCTGGGCTTCCTGGCACTATGACCCTGAAACCCATCACCTCTCAGGATGCATCAGCACCACAAAGTGGGCCATGAGCCTGTGCTTGTCTTATTTCTCTTTCCATGTGCCCTCCTGTCAAGGGATTAACTTGAGGTATGAGACACTAAGAAAATCAGTTTCTTCTTTCATAATAAAAAACCTGACTCCAGGAGTCCTGGTCAATGTTTCTGGCTTTGGGAATTTCATCACAAAATTCAAGCAATTTGTGTGTTTTCATTAAAAAGAAGAACAAAACAGGCTAAAAAAGAAGCTCAGCTTTTATGTTATTTAGAGAGGCAAGATTGGGAGCTCTGGGACATAAACTCCGAAGTTGCCAGTGTTAGTGGCAAATTGCTAAAGACAAAATGCATTTTTTTCTTAAAAGAAAAATGTATTGCGATGAAGCAAAGAAAGTTTAGTAATTTGGGGATAGCTGACTTGTGTTTTTTTGAATGCTTATAACTGGTATAACTGTTCCTTTTTACAACAGCAACCATAGGGGCACAGAAGGATTAACTGTCCTCCACATCTTCTCCTAATTCCAGTATGATTTACCCTTCATCTGGATACTTGGTATTAATGGCACTAAAAATAGAAATGAATGGGGTTTTTTGTTCTTGTTGTTGTTGTGCACCTTTTAGCTTCATTATCGAACACTTGCCAGAGAAGGGCTTCTGGAAATGTTCAAATTAGCAAGCACAGGTATAAGGATAGGGGGCCCTTTCTCTTTCATTCCATGGCTTTGCATGATTGTGTAATCTCCTCACCTGCATCAGAAATTCCAGCCTAAAGTAGCTGCTGCAGCCATTGCTTTCTGTTCATCCTCAGACCTTTGTTCAGGCATTTCTAACATGGTCATTTCTTCACTGTCTGTCCCTTTTCCTCTTCAGCTAAAAGGATGTGAAGTGGGATCAATGCTTTCCTACTATTGTCCTGTCCTCTCCTCATGTCCTGAATGTGCTCTTTGTAGACATAAACTGAACATCCTCACAGCTGAATACCTCCAGCTTCTCTCTTCTCTCTGATTCCCAGCCCTTCTAAATAGTGCTTTCTGTCCAATGTGTCCCAAATCTCATGATGGCACAGCAGCTTCCCTCCTGCTTCCTGCTGCTCTTGGATCTGCACTCTCCAGCCCTGAGACACTGCGTCCTCCCTTTCCATGGGAGCTGTACGAGCCCACTCACACATCTCAGTTGTGTGCCCTTGTGCCTTGGCTGACCCTTTGCCCACGGGACTGCTTGAAGCAACAGAGATGCACCTGATGACAGTCTGGGATTTATGCAGCCTCCATGGGGTCTCGGTTTGCTATCAGATGCATTTTGACCCTCTCTGACATTGGCATTTCTAGATGGAGCCCACCCACTCCAGTGCAAGCCTCAAGAATTAATTACCCTTTGCCAGGGCTATCGTGGATGCAAAGTAGTTATTATTCACCGTGAACTCGGCCTTGCCTGTCCCCTGCACATGACCCCCTTTATCAGCCATGCCTGAAGCAGCTTAGCACCGAGGGAAATCCTGAGCACAGATTAAAAAAAAAAATAAAAAAATCCCTGAAGGCAGGAGCTTCCAGCCACAAAAGACTGCAGTTATAAACTCAGCTTGTCCAAACACCTTAAAAATATCACCAGGCTCCACAAATACTGCTGCAGTGTGTCAACCCCAATTGCTTGTTGCAGGGAAAGCAAAGCTTTTCCTATTGTCAAAGTGAGGCCATTGGAGCCGCTGTAGGGTTGGAGTGGGCTTCATTAGCTATGTGGAACATCAGGGAAGTCAAAAGGGATGAGAGGGGGCAGGAGGCCAGCAGTGCAGTGATGAAGTTGGCTTGCAAGAAGTTGCATTAGAGCCTGACCATAGTGCGACTCCTGATCCCTCGCCTCATTTTCAACAAAGGGAGACACTCCAGCTTTTGTAATGTATTGATTAGCAGGGAAAATAATGTGCGTGGCGATGCTGTCTGTAGGTTCTCTCTGAGAAACTTTCCAGCTGAAACTAGGTCAGGCTTAAAAGCCTAATGTGTGCACTGAAGTGCAAAGGCAGTGAGAGAGATGACTTGTTCCCATTAATGATATTTTAAACAAAAGGAAAGAGCTGGCATTCTGTTTGTTTAATGGCTGCAAGCTGATCGGATATTTCACTACAGCTGTGTTTTGCTTTTAGATGCTATCACTGTGTTTACTTGCAGAGAAAAGACAATGAGTTTCAGGCAGAGGCTGGCAGGGAGGATGCTGTAGCAAAAGTAGCTAAATAGCATAATTTTTCTTGTTATAATTCTGGTACATTGTGGTAGACCAGGTCATTCCACTAGACCAGGATGCTCAAAGCCTCATCCAACCAGGCCTTGAATACCTCCAGGGATGGAGCATCTACAGCTTCTCTGGGCAACCTGTTCCAGTGCCTCACCACCCTTACAGTAATATCTTTTTTCCTAAATTATAATCTCAATCTACCTTCTTCCAGCTTAAAACTGTTACCCCTCGTCCTGTCACTCTACTCCCTGATAAAGAGTATCTCCCCATCTCCTGTAGCCCCCTTTAAGTACTGGAAGGCTGCTATAAGGTCTCCCCAGAGCCTTATTTTCTCCAGGCTGAACAACTCCAACTCTCTCAGCCTGTCCTCATAGGGGAGGTGCTCCAGCCCTCTGACCATCTTCGTGGCCCGCCTCCGAACTCACTCCAGCAGGTCCATGTCTTTCCTTGTGCTGAGGACTCCAGAGCTGGATGCAGTACTCCAGGTGGGGTCTCACAAGAGTGGAGCAGAGGGGGAGAATCACCTCGCTTGACCTGCTGGTCACGCTTCTTTTGATGCAGCCCAGGACACGGCTGGCTTGGGAGAAGAGCAGCTTGTTTCCTCTGAGCCTGGAAACACTGTTCCTTTAAGTTCATGGCAATAAATGCTATATCTCAGGAAGGCAACATGAAGGTTATGAGGCTGTAAAAATTCTCCTGTTCTGAACTACATCCCAGGCTATCCAGGGGCAGGTTTCTCCACACATGAAGGAAAAATGGGATTCTTGTGTTCCCTGATTTTTAAATTGTAACTGATTTGAATAAGGACCAGGTTAAGGCAATCTGGGGCACTTAGAGATCGACTGGGCACCAGCCGTGGCTCTGATGCTCTGCAGTGGTCATGGCAATGAACCCTCTTCCCATTGTAAGGTGGGGAACAAGAGGTGCAGAGACATTTTGCTGTACCTATAGGAGTGGTAGCAAGGAGAATGGGAGCAAGAGAGACAGGTTCCCTTGGCCATAGACTGTCTTCACTACTGGTTTCAAGAGGAGTTCTCTTGCCCTTCCTTTGTCCTTCTCACCTGGAGGGGTGGTCCTTGTGCTGAGGGACTGGTGTCAGTGGGGCCCAAGAGCATTAAACTCTGCTGGGAGGAACAGGGTACTGTACACTGCTCCATGCTCTCTGCATGCCCCAAACAGCATCTGAATGACATTTTCCAGATTTTCCTTTTACTAGACTTGGTGGAAAAGGCAAAATCTCCTATTCTACACTCATCATGATGCTCTGGTGCTGAGGAGGATCATGTCCTCTGATTTACCCATGTTTGCTTGGCAAGATGAATGCCTGGAAGTAATAAACCTTTAACTTCCCAAGTACCATGATGAGTCTGGGAACTGTCATCCATCCCACAAAACAGGAACAAAGTCTGACCCCTCCATTGTGATAGATGTTGTCATTATTATTATCTTTTGCTGTACGGCGTGGCAAGCACTTCTGCCTCTAGTATTAAGTGTTGCAGCTCATGCGCCTTTCAGAAAAATTTATAAGATCAGTCATTGTAGGACTGGCCTATCAATATTAAGATGCTAGTTTGAAAATTTATAGTGCCCAAGAGGCCCATTCCTTAATGGTGGGCTTAATAACAAATGAGGTCTGAAAATGGTATTCAGATGGTGTACTGTCTTCTCCACCAGCTCTTAAAAAAAAAAAGTCACATGATTTTATATACTCATTGTAAAGTGAGTCTCTTCCACCTCCTCCACCATATTACTCCAACGTCTCTTAGGCAGTACAGTATCAGCACTGCTCTGCTGTTTCTGCTCAGAGCCAGTAATGCAGGTGTTCTGATGGGCTATCTCTGAGGCCAACAGTAAAGTATCTTGCACGTCAGTGGGGGCAGGATCTTTAGAAGAGTGATATAGGAAAGCAAAACTGAAAATTTGTCCCTAAAGCTTTGGTTTGGCAGTGAGACGCCCCAGCCGCTACCGCTTTCCTTGGATCATAGCTCTGACTCCACCTCAGATTCACTGCTGTCCCTGCTAATTTTCCTCTATCTTTAAGGAAGATGCACTGATGCAGGTAATTACTGCATACAGTCCAAATGAGAGGCAGATCACTGATGTCTATGCATGAGAACCAATCCTGTAAGCGAGACAGCTGTTCTGTGGCAGTGGCTGTCTTGGAGCACTCTGATGGCATATGCATTGCCCTGAGAGAGCCAGGGTACTATGAGTGAAAGGCAGCTCCTCCTTTTCTGAGTGCCGCAGATCTCAGCAGGCACAAATTAAGATGTCTTGGACAGACCTCCTCCCTGTTTACACCAGCTGCATGTGAAGAGAATACATTAAGGGCTATTTCTTGAATGGGATGAGATGGGCTGCCTCACGCCCTGACAGACAGGGGGAAGGAGAGCAGCAATGTATTTAACTTACAATAGTATGGATTTCCTCACATGCCATTCTCACTTGTTATTGAACCCACCTTCTCTCCTGGGAAGCAGCAGCCTCTCCTGGGTTTGGTCTAACTGATTGCTAAGCTAGCATAAACCAAAGTGGTCATGTCTGACAGAACCTTAGTGATAAGACCCTGGCAGCACAAAGGCAAAAGCAATGGAATTTCCTCAACTCTGAATTTGTCTGGGTCAGAACTTTTCTGGAATCTGTCAGGCATCATTTGTGCCTCTTTTATGTGCCTCATTTTTCTTACTAATGGCCAGGAGAGGTAAGATGTGGTGTATATGCAGGATGGACCTCGGGGACTCATCTGTCCCTCCTGTTTGATGGTTCCTGGGAGCTGTAGTCAGGCAGCAGGCAATGTAGCAGGTTCTAGTTTGTGTTATATGACAGTTGCACCAAGCAAAATCCAGGCATAGGCTAGTAAATCATACTTCAAAGTGACCAAAAATATAACTTTTGGGTCTCCCAAGGATCTGTGTCACTATTGGTTTTAATGGATGGTCTAAAAGGGGATTGTAGGCAGCAAATGTGATGGTGGCATAAAATGATTAAAAGCGATAAAAGCTGAAGAAGAAATGACAGAATCAAGAGGGACCTAATAAAGCTGGATAAATGGGCAATGCAGGAGCAAGTGAAACACAGTATTGCAAGAAAATTAATGCCAGAAAGAACGATGTTAAGACTTTGTATGCACTCTTGAGTTCTGCATTTTGCTCTGAAAAGATCTGGGCTCTTGACAGACAGCTTAAAGAGAGCTGCTGCTCAGACCCTAGATGTGGTGACCAATGCAGTGTAAGAATGGCAGGTCATGCAATCTACCTAGACAAGACAGAGATGGCTGGTGGGAAGGGAAAAGAAAAACATCAGAGAGTGTAGTGCTTGCCAGTGGTCACTCTTAAACCAAATGTAGTGCAGAGGGCTTGAGAATGTCATGCCCAGGGCCAGACTCTGAACCACATGGATAAATCCCCAGAGGCCAGGCCATTAACCGAGAGAGAAGCACCTCCAGAGGTCCATAGCATCATACAGATGGCCAAGACAGTGGGAATGAATCACTCTTTGTCTAGCTCTGTTGGTTAGAGAGAGCTTAGATGGGTTGCTTAGGCCATACGCTCATTTTTTAAGTGTCTGTAACTAGTAAGATGTCTTACACCCTCTGTTATTTTTTCCTCTGAACCATTTATTTTTAGCCATAGCTGAGACTAGCGAATTGTTCCTGGATGGTAAGTCCTTTTGTTTTTTTCTGAGAACTGGCAGCTGTGGAAAAAAAATGTTATTATAGGAACGAAATGAATGGTGATAAAAACTCTATGCACTCAGACTGGCCTTGGAGCACAGGGGGACTGGGGACACTGGTGAGGGCTTATGGGATCTTGTCCTGGCCCTCTGACATTTCTGCCCTTACACCAGGGCAGTGGGTAGAGTATGGGTCCCATGCAGGACTGGGGCTGTCACTTGGAGGTGTCTGCTGGTGTGGTGAAGCCCAGTCCCTCCACCACGGCAGGCTGAGCTCCCTGGCTGCAAACCACTAGCAGGTTTTAGGTAGTGCTGCAAATGTCCATCCACAGTGCCATGTCTGGCCTTGAGGAGCCCCAGGGCAGGAGACTGAGGACCTGCATGATCAGCATATTTGTTTCACTGCCAGCCTGTGGCACCATATGTTTCCTTTAGGCTTAGAGTCTTCTCCCTTCTCGTACTTTGGGCTAGGCCTGCTGAGCCCTGATGTGTCCATAAATGAATCCTTCTTGTATCTCAGCAGAAAAAACAGAGCATTCTTAAGTTTTGTTTGTGGGAGGGTGACAGATACAAGTGTTGGTTGTTTGCACAGAGATTTCACAGACTGCAAAAACACGATGTCACCTGCTCTGCAAAATGGGACACCCCCGCCCCCAGGCTGCCAAGTGGCTACTAAGCACCACCTGGCAGGTGCCACAGCATCAAGCTGTCTGACTATTGACTGGGCTCACGAGCTGAAGCAAACCCGAGGATAATCAGATGGCCTAAGGGTGCCACGCAGTTTAGGAAGTTGTGTTCAGAGCCAAGAGTCTGCAGGCTCCCATGTGGTGTGAGTGCAAGCACCTAACAGAAGTGCCATCAGTCCTTCCCCACTGGGTGAAGGAAGCCACTCTCAGCTGCTGCATAGCCTCTCGTAGAGGCCACTGCTCAGGGCTTCTGTGGAGTAAAAGCAGACCTTGGGGCAACTTTTCCTGGGAAAACCCTCAGTAAATGCAATAGGTATCTTCAGGTTGAAGGCAACACAACGCTGGACTGCATTTCTGTCCTTTCCTTACACGCTGCCTACAATGGGAGAAGTAAACCATTGCAGTATCAGAATGTGAACTATCCAGAGGTTTTTTTTTTTTTTTTTTTACTGTAGACTGTGACTAAAGGGAGAGACAGTAATGGTCCCAAAATACCAAACCGTAGTTTTATAGGACAGAGTAATCTATATGCATTGCAGGCTTGTATGGCAGCAAGGGATACTTGGCTTATACTTCCCAGGGAAGGCTTTCAACACTGAATATATTGATGCAGTGGAAGGTTGCCTAGAAAGGTTATGGAGTCTTAGCTGCTGGGGGTTTTAAGAATAAATAGACATCTGTTTATAATATGTAAAACTGATGATTAATTCAGATGGGGAAGTTGTGGGATAGATGTCCTCTCTGCCTTCCTTCCTGCCCAGTGTTCTGTAATTCCTGTTGCGCCAGGAGGTGAGGAAACACTCAGGAGTCTCTCAACAGCAGTTTTGCGTGCTGTACATTACTTCCTTGATCATAGTGCTTGCAGTTTTTTGTCTAGTGTTATTAAATCAATATGATATGTGAGGGTAAGTGCTACTGGATGAGTAAAAGAATTGTTATCACATAATTTTCAGTGCTGTTTCTGCAATGGTGTAAGGCAGTGTCGTAGGTTAAAGTTAACTTAAAG
>NW_010117333.1:0-6694 GCF_000699245.1 Pterocles gutturalis
GGGACCAGAGCTGGGCTGGGCTGGAAGTCACACCAGGTGAGCAGAGGGTCTCCTGGCCCCCAAACCCATGAGCCCACCCCGCCCCATCCCAGCAGAAACACTCAGCTCACAGCAAACTCCAACCTCCTCATCTACAGCAGCTCCTGCAACGGGTGAGGGCATCAAAAAACTGCCCCCAGCCTGGTCTAGATCAGCCCCATCACCACCTCCACCCCAGACATCTCCCAGTCGCACGCGTAAGGCAGCACAGAGATCTTCCACCAAAAATAAATTAATGTTTCCAACAACTCAAGGCCAGGCTGGGTGAGGCTTTGGGCAACCTGGGCTAGTGGGAGGTGTCCCTGCCCATGGCAGGGGGTGGCACTGGATGGGCTTTAAGGTCCCTTCCGACCCAAACCATTCTGTGATTCTATAACTCCACCGATTAAACTCACTGAGACCTCAGCCCCTTCTTCGAGCAGCTGGAGCTCACGTGCCGCTAAACTCTCCGCTGTGATGGCTCAGGGCTGTCCTCCCTCTTTAAAGCCCACGCAAGGTCAGTTCTCTGTCCTTTGTCTCCCTAACGAAGAGCCTCCATGGCCGGTTGCCTTGGCCAGAAACTTGATTTATTTTATGTACTGTCCTGTCTTCAAACCAGTTTCCAACTCCAGCATGGGCGAGGAGCTCCTGGGCTATGTACACCCTTCAGAGCAGAGCGGACACAACCTGGCAGAGATGCTGTCTGCCCACAACCGTGCTCACCTGACGGCGCATGCCTTTTACCCGAGTTGTTTGTTAACAGAGCAAACGAAATCCTAACTAGTCAATGCCGATGGAAATAACATGGCCATAGGAGAAGACCGTGGAATAATAATAAATGAAGCAAAATCATCCCTCTATGTAGCCCCTGCGGGATACACGTCAAAGCCCACCTACTTCACCCTCCAACCATTGCTTATAGAAACCAAGGTGCTTGCGCCGAATCCATACCCACCAACCACGCGTTGTCGAGAGGTTTCGGACATTGCGCTGAACGATGCACCACCCTACAATGAGTCATTGCAGGAGATGGCGCAGAGGCCGTTGTATCTGAAAGGAGAAGTTCCTGCCGCCCAAGGAAGAGATGGCCACTGCCCAAGGAGTTGGCCACTGCCCGAGGAAGAGTTGGCCACTGCCCAAGGAAGAGTTGACCACTGCCCAAGGAGGAGTTGACCACTGCCCAAGGAGGAGTTGGCCACCACTGCCCAAGGAGGAGTTGGCCACTGCCCAAGGAGTTGACCACTGCCCAAGGAAGAGCTGACCACTGCCCAAGTTGGCAGGTGACATTTCACGTGGCCTCCAGTCTCTGAAACCTTCCAAAAACCCCCAAGCCCATGTGAAAAACCAGCCGTTTGTCCTCTAAAAACCCAACAGCACCCAGTCCCCACGTCATCCTTCTCCTGTTTTTCAAACAGAAGCCGTGTTTGATCCGTCTTCTAGGTGCTGAACATGCAACAGCTCCCAGCAGAGATTAACCATTGTGGTTAATGGTCAACTTGTAATTACCACTGCGCTTGGAGAAGGCCTGAGGACATAGCAGAAATATTTTCTAAGTACTTAACAAAAATTTGCGAGTGTATTTCCAAAAGTGATTAAGGCACTTGAAAGCCAAATTCTCCTGAAAGTCAACAGCCCTCTCAGGAGCGCAAATCCTTTCTACAGACAAAACCCTGCCACTTCTGAGAAAAGTAATTTTTTCTCCTTCTGCTAATCGAGCTCATCTCTTGACTTCAGCACTTCCCCGGGCTCGGTAACCAGGCGCGGACATGCCGGGATGCTCTGGGTGGGCTTCAGCATCCCGTAAGTTTGGAAGATGCTCTACAGAGCTTCAGAGAAGATGGGTGATGCCTGGATGAAGTGATGCCTGAGAAGCTGTGGACACCCCATCCCTGGAGGCGTTCAAGGCCAGGCTGGATGAGGCTTTGGGCAACCTGGGCTAGTGGGAGGTGTCCCTGCCCATGGCAGGGGATGGGAACTGGATGATCTTTAAGATCCCTTCCAACCCAAACCATGCTGTGATTCTATGACGAATGAAGGAGCACGCAACTTGGAAAGCAACTAAACAGGTCCACAGCACACTCTTCCCACCCAAAGTGTTTCCAAGCTTGGACACGTCTCAGAGAACAGCCATGAACGTACTTGACATTCAGGGAAATTTTGCATTTTATTGGACTTGGGCAAGATGATCAAGCGAATATTTTCCCTGCTCAAATCCACACATGCTGCAACCCAACATTTTCCACGAACAGCCTCGCGTCATTCCACGTAATATTTTTACCTTCCCTGTAAGAGGATGGAAAAACCCTTCCAACAGTCCCACAGCCTCCAGCGCTGCAGCGATGGCTCGCGGAGAAGGGCCACGTGCGGGTGCCAGGCGGCGGCACTCCCTCTGACGCAGATTTGCCGGCACTCGGCTCGGAAAGCAAGTTTTCACACGCATCGGCTACAGAGAAATCCCACGCCTCACCTTCCCGGGGCAGGGACAGCTGCCATGCAGCTGGGATCAGTGTTGCCAGGGTGCGGGGCTGAATATTTTGGGGATGGGTCCCCCCTAAGATGGTGATAACGGAGCAAGCATCGCCTGCGTGGCCACGGAGCAGCCAAGGATCAGCCCCCACCATCAATGCGGGGTCTGTTCTCAACCCATCAGGGAGGTTTTTTTCACTTTTTTTTTTTTTTTATTTATTGGGTGAATTTAGCGCGTGCTGAAGTGCTGAGCTGGCAAAACCAGGCAGTCAAGTCTTCTATTGATATCGGCCAAAGTGCAGCTTTGGTGGCACAATGCGGTGCTTGTTCCCCCTGGCTGGGCAGCCCCGGACCCCCACTAGCCCCTCCCCAACTCCATCCCCCCAACACCAGCCCAAAAGGGTTATCGGGCATCTCCAACGCTGTCAGTCTTAAGGCAGCCGTGGGAATCCAGCCACCCTCCCGGGTCTTTTGGGAGATGCTTCTGGCCATCCTTCACCCTGTGAGCATCTGCAATGGACCTTCCACCCCAAATGCCTTCACTCACAACCACAAGAACCCGTTTCTGACCATTTGAGGTGCTGCTTTTACTTCCCCTGACTCTCCCCAAAGCTGCAGCAATCCAGCACACTCGGCAATCCCTCAAGGAGAGGAAGAAAATGAGATGTTGCTACAGCAAGCACCTGAAAAAAATAATCTAAAAATACAAATAAGAAAGCCACGGCCACCTGGCGTAAGCCAGCCGACTCCAGCAAAGCCCTTCTTGCGCGGTGGTGACCAAGTTCAGGTCTCCTTCCCACGGGGCTCTCGGGATGCTCCGCATCTGCAGAAACCAAGGCTAAGAGCTGGGAAGGCTGCGGGATCTGACTCACCCCCCACTTCCATCCTTTTCTGCAAGGTTTTTCCTCCCTGCCAGCCAGCGAGCGAGAGAAATCCCTCAGCAACTTTTCTCCGTATAACTCTTCCCTTCATAAAATACCCAGCTGGGAGCTTTTCCCCGAAACACATCTTTGCAAACACGGTGGATCCGCTGGAATAAATACGAGCAGGACCGCGATCCCCGCGCTGATCACGGCTTTTGTACAAACATTTTTTTATTTCTTTTTTTTTCCCCCCCCGCACCCTGCCAGGTGATTGCTGCAATTTTTTTTCTGGGGAAGGTGTAACGCTCCGAGCTGTCAGCACCGCCGGCCCTACCTCCCGAGCTGTCATCACCTCCCGTTAGCACACTGGGCTACAGTTGCTTCATAAACCTGAAAATAACTCGGTGCCAGAAGGAAAGGGGGAAGCAGACGGTGAGCGGTGCTGCTCCGTGCGGGGACGACGCGCCGCTGCCAGCTCTCCCCATCCACCAAAGTCACCTCTGCTGGGGGCTCCTCTGCCCAGCTCGGGTTTAAATCACTCTCTGAGGCAAATATCTCCTGTAGAGGCAAATATTTCCTGTTAAAAACCTTCAGCCTGGGATGTTATCTGATGCTTTGGTCATCTGCATCATGGCAAAGTCCTATGAGCAAAGCGCTCATCTGGGCTGCCGAGGAGGAGGGATGGGTGCTTGAGAGTGGAAAATGGTTTTTTTTTTTTTGGTCTTGAAGAATTTAATTACAGCAGTTGGTGTTATTTGGGTCACATCACTCCCGTTCAATACTCTCCACTGCTCACCCATGATCTTCCCCAGCTCCATCCCTGGTGCTCCCCAGGTTCTTACCCCAGCGGGCGGGACGGGGAGGAAGGGAGATGGGGAGGGAGCTGCAGAGCAAGGAGATCTGAACCCCTCAGCCCTGAGCCTGGAATAACCAAATTTTCCTCTTTATAACCACGAGGAGCATCTCAGGAGCTTCACCAACATGTCCAGGCTCCAGCACCGGCACCAGAGCCACTCGCCAGCCGTGCACATCAGGTTCTTACCCCAGCGGGCGGGACGGGGAGGAAGGGAGATGGGGAGGGAGCTGCAGAGCAAGGAGATCTGAACCCCTCAGCCCTGAGCCTGGAATAACCAAATTTTCCTCTTTATAACCACGAGGAGCATCTCAGGAGCTTCACCAACATGTCCAGGCTCCAGCACCGGCACCAGAGCCACTCGCCAGCCGTGCACATCAGCAGCTCAGAGGATGCTCCAGACAGCTCTCACCAACACCTCACTTGTGGCTGTTTGTCCTCCCCAAAAATCAGGAGATGGGGCCGTCTCGCCCCAGCTCAGCACCGCCAGCTTCCAAGGTCAACATTGCCACGGGCAGGGGGGACGTGGGGCTTACACCGACCCCGTCCTCCTGCAAAAAGAGCCTCTGAGCGATGGATGAAGTGTCAGGAAAGAAACGACCGAAATACCTGACGAAGGAAAACAGAGGAGGCAGTGATGGGGTATGGGAAATGCAAATGGAGCTCGTGCGCCCGACACGGAGCCGGTGCTGGTGCCAGGTCACATGGAGCTCAAACTCATCCGCCTTTTTTTTTTTTTTTTTTTTTTAAATTTTATCTATGGAGGCATTGAGGAGGCACCCTGTCAGGCCAATGTGGTGCAGAGCAGGTCTGCAGCAGCATCCCCAGCACGGAGCGGAAGGCTCCCCGCGCTGCTCCCCTCGGGTACCACGATGCTGCCCTTGTTTTCAGCATCTACCTTCCTGGCTCTTCCCCTTCTCAACCGCTAATGAAAAGGAATATTTACACAGCCCCCATCCTGATTTTGCAATAACATGCACCGGCACTTAGAAGGTGCATTGAAAGTATACAGCCTCAGGAGATAATTTTGCTTTTTCTCTGTTTGGTGTGAAAAACAGCTTTCACAAGCCAGCTCAGAAATATCTATTATCGTACCAAGTCACTTCACACCATGGTATTAAACAAACATAATTAAAAAAAAGCAAGAAGGAGGCTTCAAGTCATTAATATTAGTGCTGCACTTGGATCCTGCAGAGTTAATTTGGTTTTACTTGCAGTTTTGGTCTTGTCTTTGGAGCTCTCTAGCTGCCCCAATGACAGTGAGGATCTCTAGTGGGTTTCCCCAAATGCAAAAGAAAAAGCTGTTCTATGACCCACCGACGGGAACCCCTCTAGTGCTACAGGGCCCCAGGGAGATGCTGGAGAGACGAATCCTGGAAATCATGGAGAAATACAGCAGGCATGGCTACGCACGGAATCAGAGAGCAGTGATGCTCTGCAGGGCTCGACCATCCCACCCGTGCACAGCATCCCACGGCATCCCATGGCAT
Source organism: Pterocles gutturalis (assembly GCF_000699245.1). Taxonomy (NCBI): domain Eukaryota; kingdom Metazoa; phylum Chordata; class Aves; order Pterocliformes; family Pteroclidae; genus Pterocles; species Pterocles gutturalis. The sequence goes on from NW_010117333.1 coordinate 5,691, forward strand.
CCCGCAGCATCCCACTGCATCCCACAGCATCCCGCAGCATCCCACAGCATCCCACCCGTCCACAGCCTCCCACGGCATCCCACGGCATCCTGCAGCATCCCACGGCATCCCGCAGCATCCCGCAGCATCCCATGGCATCCCGCAGCATCCCATGGCATCCCACAGGATCCTACAGCATCCCGCAGCATCCCACAGCATCCTGCAGCATCCCACGGCATCCCGCAGCATCCCACGGCATCCCACAGCATCCCACGGCATCCCGCAGCATCCCATGGCATCCCACAGGATCCTACAGCATCCCGCAGCATCCCACAGCATCCCACAGGATCCTACAGGATCCTACAGCATCCCATACGTGGGGACTCAGTCCCAGCGCAGCCTCCCAGCCCATTCCCATTCATAACAATAATTGGAGGAAATCTTCATTTCCTGCCCAAAACCAAATATTTTCCCTAACAGCCACAGAACCTTTTGCTATGAGCTTCAAAAATCCGTTTGCTCAGACAGGTCATTAGGGAACTCCACGAGTGATTTCTGTGTATTTATTTACTCCTAGGCTGCCCATCCCTCCTGTGCCCAGCCTTTCGCAGCCTCCCCGCCTTCTCCTCCGCATCCTGAGAGGCTGCAGCATCCCTGGAGGACCCGGCTCATACCCAAAGCTGTCAAAACCTCAGGGTCTGGAGGGGCTCATCTTTGGGGAAATTGTCCTAACTTAGGACGAAGCATCACTAATACGGATTTTTTTCTTTTTAAGCCCCACTTTTTGAGAATCTCAGCCCTATTCTGTTTTCACATTATTTGCATCATTTTCATCACAGAAGTAGGAGATGCAAGGATGCACCTAATCCCAAATAGTTCCCCGTGCCAGCATCTCACCTCCCGCAACACACGGGGAGCAGGCTTAGCACACCGGGACTATTTAAGCTGAGGCTGTTTTTCCCCAGGCATCAAATTCACGTTGGGTCGGATAAAAAATGTGAGGTGACTATATAATAAATACATAA
>NW_010117334.1:0-19044 GCF_000699245.1 Pterocles gutturalis
TGGAGGCAGGGGATGCCTGTGACCAGGATGACTCTTCTTGCTGATACCTTGCCCCAGCCCCTTCCAGCTGGCAGCTCCTTCTCCTTTCTGATCCTCTTTTCCCAATCTCCCTCCCTGCAGATCTCATCAAATGGGGGCCATAGCCACTTTTCTCGGTCTAATCATCTTCTTCCCTGGGGACATTTCTGTGCCAGGAGCCTGTGCTGGCAGGCTGTATCTGGAGCCCCACAAAAGGGGCAGCAGGAGAGGCAGGCAAGGGAATGGTCTGCACAGAACAGAGCTGGGTCTGCACTCACCAGCAGTTCTGTGGGTACTTGGCCTCACCAGAGCTGCTTCTTTCCCTGGGTCGCATCAGCAGGATGGGTGGAGGTGGGGTGGCAGGAAAGCACTTGCAGGGGTCACTGCGGTTCATCCAGTAATGTATGCAACAGGCTGGGAGAACTCTGAATGGGAAGAGGCTCTGCTCTTGATACGATTTACAGGACTTTAACAAGAATGAGTAGCATGCCTGAATAATTTTGGGTTTTGTCCTTTTTTTTTTTTTTTTGAAAATTATAGATACTTTGGCAAAGAATACAACCTCCCTGCATGTCACCTGGACCACCATCAAAAGAAATGCCTGCAAGAGGACCCTCATGGACATTTCTTCCAGGGAATTTTGAGGATTTCTCTGCCTGCCCCTGCCCACAACAAGTCTCCAAAGCAGCAGGAAGGCTGTCACTTGTGTAGGTGCTCTGACCCCACATACTAGCAATGGATTCATGTGTATCCAACATGATCACAGTGGGGCTTCTGTAGACACTTGGCTGACTGATCCTTGGCTGCCATGGGACATGCCTGTCAAAGACAGACCATGGAAAGCAGAGTGTAGAAATGCAGAGCAGCCTCTGGCTAGGAGGGTCTGAAATGCCTGTGCCCTCAGCCCATTTCTCTGGCAGTCCCAACAAGGACCTTCCTAGACCTGCAGAAAGCCTCCTTTTGAGCTTGAGGGGAGTGGGGAGGCATTGCTGTGAGGTACCTGGTTTGCATGGAACGGGGGGTTACATTGGTGCTTTGGGGTGTTTGAGCTCCTAGGCACAGGGACTCAGTAAATCCCTTTGCCACCGTGAAGGGAAGTAACCAAAATCTCAGCTATGTTGTTGGGAAGATTCATATGCAAATCATAGAGGCTGTGGCACATCTTCATTCAGTTCAGCTCTCAAGTAACCTTCACAGGTGCTCTTTGGAGATCAGGATCTGAGTAGTTCAAGGTCACTGTTCTCCACATTGCAAGATACAAGGTCCCATTCCACCAAATTACCACTGTCTCATGCTTCAAGGAGAACAATATTGACCCAATACCCTGTTCTTCTCGGCTTTCCAGGCTGGAGAGGTGAAGATGGGTGTGAAGTCTGTCCAACCTTGCCTCCTCTAGCTTTTCCTGACCTGGCTGAGTGCCAAGGAATTTCCTATGCTCCTCTTCTCTATGGGCTTCCAAAGGGTGGTGAAGGCCATGCAGTGAAGGAGACCTTCTCCAAATCTTACTCATCTGTAGCTCGGGGCTGGTGGTTTTATCTCGCAGTACTCCTCAAGGTGTGAGTCTGAGACCTCAGCCCACAGAAGCTGCAGGTGATGGAACAAGCAGCTGGCCAAGACTGCCATAGATAACAGCCAGTAACCTGCTAATTGATGCAAGCCACCCCGCTCTCTGCTGCAGATGCATCACATGGCTTGCTTTTTATTCTCAATTTCCAGGAAGAGACCAAGCAGTTGCTTCTTGATGCCCTTCAGTTATGAGCAGACATTTCTGACACCTCATAAAGTGTTGTTTACTGCCACTGTGATCCAATTACCCCACAGCTCTGCTCCCAGGTGTGTTAGATCTAGAGGTTCCCACCCTGCCCTGGATATGCCAAGCCTGCCGCATCCACCCAAACAGCCCTGCTGAGATACTCCAAACCTTCTCACATCAGCTGTGAGAGCCAGGGTGTAGCTTCTGTATCTTTAGCCTTAAGAAGCCAGTCAGAAATGTTGGAGCTGACAGTCTGGCACTTCTCTGAGCAGATAGAGCCCCAAACCCCAGAGGCAGGGCCAAATTCTCCCAGCAGACAGCTTTCCTGCCTCCCACTGCTCACACTGGAGGATGAGGCTGGTTTCCAGAGCTCAGCATTCCCAGGGCTGATTGTCCCAGACATGGAGGTCATCGGAAATGACCAGAAATTGTGGGGCAAAAGTGCAGTTGATGGAAACTAAAACAGTTCCATTTCGGTGAAGGAGGGATGGCTAAACTCTTCCTCAAGCTCTCTGTGGCTTTTTTCTTAGAATATAGCCTGGTGCAAGTGGACACCTGCATGTTGGGAATCAGTATGGTCCCAAAGGAAGCTGCATAGATGGATACACCTTATGACTTGTATCCTCCAATATAGGCATGGCCAGTGCAAACCTGTGGTTGGTCTCTTCACTAAGCAAGCACCTCTCTGGCATCAAGACAAGCTGAAATTCCCAAATGGTATTAAAGGAGACCTCAGTGGCATGAATAGCATTGGTTTGGCTTCTCCATAAAAGGTGAAACCGCAGCCTCCAAGTTGCACCTGATGAAGAGAAAGTGAATAGGATAAACTGAGGCATAACAAGGGTCTCCAGTTTGTACAATGGATGTCCAGGGACATTGTATGGCTGTGTACTTACTGCAGACTAAATCCATGACAGTGGACCTTGAAGCACAAGCAGACAGACGTGTCCTGGAGGAGAGTCTGGGATTACATTTTGCCATATTGGAGGGCTGTAAGGGACCCATGAGCACCTCTTCTTCTTTACCTGGCTTGAGATGTTGCTCTCAGGGCTGGAGGTATAGAACAAGTGGAGCTGGTTTCCTTTGGATGGCATTGCAACTCACACAACCCCCATCTCCTTCCCAGCAACCTCATAAGTTTAATGAGAATGAAAGGTGGCCAGAGACAGATTCAGTATCAAAAAAGCCACATCCCACCTTTGTAGGGGCCATCTTACTGAAAAGCAAAGATGAAAATCACTCTGTTTTGACTTCCAAGTCTTGCTGACAAGCCAATAAAACCTTAAAATCCAGACTGCTCACTAGATAAGACCTAGCACAGAACTAATATTAACTAATTTGTTAATGATAGCAAATGAGACTTAACAGCAAAGTATCACAGGCCACCAAACACTGTCAAGTGACAGGTGGTGCTGAATCTGCAACAGACACTCACAGCCCCCTGGTTTTTCAGGGGCCAGTGGGATCGGGCTTCAGAAAGGCAAGATTCGGAAGAGGATCGTCTTCAGGGTGTAGTCAGAAGAGACAAGATTGAAAACAGCACTGCCATAGGATGGTACATTACAGAGAGGGGTACTTGCCTGTGTGAACATCTCAGATTCATGTTGCACGATCATTTGAAGACAATGTCATTTGTGTGAACAAGCTTGGGTTGGCCTGTACCCACTAAAAGTTTACAAGGGTGCAGCACTAACGCCCTGTCCCAAGGAGATGTACTTCCAGCCTGGCAAAGCAGAAGAATGAAAGAACCCAGCTGGGCTCTCCAGCACAGGGCCAGGTATTAGGAAAATAGTTTTTCATTTGCAGCCTGAGCAAATCTCGCAGGGCCGCCATGGGGACACATCAAACATGGGAACTGACAACGCCACTTTTATGGCATTGCTTGTCAGAGCAGAGCTGCACTGCCATTACCGACACGTCCTCTATCTGTCGAAAGGACAGCTTTCCAGGATGCTTGAGAACATCCATTCTCTTTTATAGCATACGCCATTCATGTTGCTGGCATATGCTGCCCATTGAAATAAATGGAGCTTGTCACTCTTGGATGTGTTCCTTGGAAATAAACGGTCAAACAAATTAGAACACTGAGCCATGAAAATCCTTGTCCTTTTGAAAAATCTGTGCTGGATATAGCTCAGTGCCTCTGCTTGTGGTTTCTTTGGATGTTTGGGTAATATTTTTTGTTTTCCACTAGTCATGTTTGCTTTCTCTAGGCTGTGGGATTGAGGCTGTTTTAATATCACAACAGGAGCTTTCAGGCTGCTGGCAGGAATAGCCTGCATCAGAGGAAGGTGAAATAATAATTTCCCTGCTGGACCATGAACAGAGGTACCACAGCCACCAGGTCTGATGTGAGGCCACCCTGTCTGAGGTCTGCCAGCATTGGTGGGACAGGCAGCCCCCCTCCGTTGCTCCCTTGCAAAAGTGAGTGTGACTGTCTCTGGGACTGGATGCTATGTTTAAACCAGTACTGTCCAGGCTGGCTAATGGTTGAAATCAACAGCTTTGGGACAGAATCCTAATTCTTTTTACCTAGTTGCATCCTTGGTCTCTGTTTTGGTTCCCGTCCTTTCCTTTGCCTGTTGGACCAGAGGAGCTGTGACATTAAGATCAAGCTCTAGCTGCTACTGTAAAGAGCCAGGTGTTCATGACCCTTCACTGCCAAATTGTCTTGACATGTCCAAAGATCATCCTTGCAACATTAGTTAACATTCACAGCTCTCTTGAGGGTAGGGTGTCGCGGGAGATGGAGGAAGATGCCAAGTTTTTAAAGGCAGAAGGGAACACTGTGAGCCACTCTGCAGGCTGAAGGCCACAGGGCTTCCCTATATGCTTCCCGCATGAATGAGCATGTATTTTTCAAAAATAAAGTTCATGCTTGGTCTAAACATTGGTGATGGTGGAAGATTCACTATGATACTTGGTAAGTTACTCCACCAACCATAACCATTTCTCCCCACTGTTGAAAACACTGATATGGAAAATGAGCATGCGTCCAGCCATGGGATTTTGTTAGACCTCGGCCCCCTGGATTAAGAGTTCTCTGTTATCACATTATCAGGTTTAGGTAGAGATTTTGTAAACAGCTGTATGTATGTACGCTGCACAGCTGATATGCCTGCGTGCACCAGTTATTAGCTTGGACTTTCCAGTCATGCAGAGCCTAGCTACAGCTATTGCTGCTCTGGTCAGACGTCCAGAAATTTTGGACAAATGGGAAAATTCCACCTGGGCAAACATTTCAGGCAGAAAGAGAAGACATGCCTGAGTAAGCCCAGACATCTGTTGGTCCTTCCTAGGTTGGTATTCATTAGTAGTGGCCATATCAGTTCTGCAGACTTCTTTTTGTTAAACTGAACAGGTTTGAATGCCTTGTCATCATGCAGAAGAGATTAAGCCTACCACTTTACGGTGGTTCTGGTCTGGGATATTTCCCATTCTTCTTGTCCATAGTCCTAGCCCAGAAATTACATGCTTAGCATTCCAGGCTCTTAATATAGAACAAAAAAATAGATATCATGCTTTTCAGTGTTTCTATAAGATCCTAATGCAGCTTGGATGCTCCTGGGGCAGGTGTATTAGAAATCACACCATACTAAAATCACTGAAAACACAAGAATGGCCACAGTGGGTTAGATGAAAGGTATCTTGTTTTCAACAGTGACCAAAAGCACACGCCTGGGAAACCTGTGAGAATAACACAAATCTATGGTGATATTTCCCCTGAATATTCTCCCAACATCCAGTTAGTTGCAGTTTAATGCACTGGATGAACTTTTCTTCTATGAATTTGTCAAGTTGCTTTTTGAATTCATGTAAACTTCCAGCATTCGTAATTTCCCACGCAATTTGAGTAAATGCATAAAGAGATACTTTTAAACATGTTTGCAAATAAATTAGCCAATTTTGCTGTATTACTATGGCTTCTGCTGCTGATGAGTACATGAAGAGTAGTGTTGAGTATGTGGGCAGTAGTGCCTTATGTTTTCAATGAACGCATTTGGTTGAAAGCATAAATAGTGGGTGGATTACAGCCAGTTAGGGAAAAGAGGAGGAATCTCCTACTGCTTGAGTTGAGGGAAGGTAGTAAGGCCAAGGCTCCTTGAAAGCAGCTGAACACCTTAAATTGACTTGGGTCAGGGTCTGCAAATATGACCAGTCATGCACATGCACGTGCACTCATATTTTTTAATATCTATTCGTTGGAGCCATGGAAGGTGGATGTGTGGAGCAGGCACTAAAGCAGTTAACAAAACAAGCCAGAAACAGAGATGTGAATAATAACCTTTGCAACACGCTAACAAGCCACACACAAATTGACTACCCAGTAGTTTGTGAATTAAGCAGGATTTTGGTACATGCCTGGTGTACTAAATAGGGTGCATGGGCTTATGTGGCTCCCAAGCACACATGGCTGGGGTGCAGCAGTTAGTGAGTTGAAGGAGAGGCAGACACAGTGTGCTTTGACACCAAGGACCTTACCTGTACACATGTGTGCAGCTGCTGGCTGCCAGGGTGAGAAAAGAAAAAGTGGATGTCAAGTCTAGCTGGCAGCCAATGCATCTGTCTTCTGTCTTTCACTCCCCCACAGTCGAGGTGGAACTTGACTATTTTTAAATCTGATGTCTGTGTGTAGCCATGGGGAAGGCTCTTTCTTGCGAAAAACTAAAAAAAAAAAAAAAAAGGAGATTTTGAAGCCACCTACATTCCGTAAGCAAATACTTCTCCCTCCATTGATGTTGTGCACCTCAGCTCCCAGCACTCCTTTCTTCACTTGGAAGAAGTTGAACTTGTAAAACAAAACCCAGTGATCATAACTGGACAGCTTATGCCAGCTGACCAGGGAAGAAAAACCCTGCCATGAGATACATGCAGTGTAAGGACTGCCTCATTGGAGGATCTAGGTGCTCCGCCCAGTTCACTGTCCTTCCCCCAGCCATGGCCTGCATTGGGCATCTCACAGGTGGGTGCACCAAACTCTCTGGAAGATGCTGATGCAAATGTCTAGTGTTGCAATCTGAAAATAGGATGTGCCCAGATGAAACACAGTTCAAAGATGAAGAGCATGTCTGTAGGAGTGACACAATGGTCACCTAGCAATCAGGCAGTCATAAATGTCATTTTAAGGTTTACCTCATACTGCAAGTCACCTTTGACAGCCAGGTAAGCGCTCTTCAGGAGCAATTTAATCAGATAGACAGGTGGAAGAGTAGCTACTTGTTAGCCTGAAGACACCTGAGTGGCTCTCATGTGCCATGTCAAAGGACAGTCTTGCCCCATATTGACATCATTGGTTGGTAAAAGAGGCTTCAAGGAGGAGAATGAGAAGAAACTGAGTAACATTGCCAGGCATGGTCTCCTGTCTTCTAGCAAACTGTGACTTTGTAATTTCCTTGGGTCAGAAGTGTTTTGGGGGCTTACCAATCCCTGAAGGATTTGTTTTCTATTAATTTTTTTCAATTTTTTTTTTTTTTACATCATATACACATACACATTCCTCCTTCCTTTTGTTCTGAATGTGCTGTGTTTCATTTACCTTCTACTTCTTGATTTTTAGGAGCAATGAACAACAATTCCCTGCTCTTCTCTTCCATTAATTAGCTTTTCCACTCTTCCTACTTTCGTAGACCTCTATCATATCTTTCTCCCCAGCAGCCTCTTTTCCAGCCACAAAATTTCCAAGTCTATGTAGTTACTTGCCACTTTATCCAGGTCATATCTTGCACGGGACCAGCTACTTAGCTTTGTCCATCTTTGTTACCCTTTACTGCAACAAGCTCTGCTATATCATTTGGGTTTGGGAGGGGACCAGAATGTACATTTCAAGATGTGGACGTGTCACAGACTCATATGGTGGCATAATAGTGCTTTTGGTAATATCATGTATGTCCTTTCTTTCTACACTTATCACAGTCAGCTCCCAAAGTGTCTCCTTGTTCTGCCTTCCTTCCCACTAATTTTATGACTGGACGGGAGGTCCAGATGTGTCTGGGGGTGATACTGGATGGAGAGGAAGCCAGGACTTCTTGGATCTAAGCCCAGACTCACAACCAAGTCAGAAAGCGGTCTCAAACAAAAAATTTCATCTCTCCATGCCTCAGTTCTGTCCCCAGGAAAGGGGCAGTTTCTCAACCCAATGCAGAAGAAACAGTGTGAAGCTAGGTGAGTGTGTCCGAGATCCCTGGATGGATGCTGCTGGGAAAGGGAAGCCCAGTGTTAATTAGGGTCAGCCCTAATTATGTTCACACAGAGAAAGTTGTAGCGCTCTTCCTTGGATCCCTCTCTGGCTTGTTGTGCTCCCTGTGTTCTCACTCCCTGCCTTACCCTTGTAAACAGGGGCTAAAACTAACTGATTAATAATGAAAAAACCATAATGAAAATTCAAACAATTTTAATGCCTGGAACAAGCAGCAAGGGCATTACTAGGGTGCAGAACATTCAGGGGTGCAGACCAACCCATTTATTTCCACTCATATAGCTCCGGCCAGCTGCAACTGGCTTCACTGCGGCTCCTGTGAGTTCTACGGTCATTCCTGGCACAGTAGGCAAATTGATTTACCACCTGCACACTTCCCTGAGATTGTCCATTACTATCAGGGCAGCTGTCCCATAACGGCAGGGCCTGGAGGTTGCTTCCTTGTCCTGAAACATATGACAGGAGTGCAAAGGAGAGCCAGGCCCAGCTTCTTGTCCAGCAGCATGGAGCGCTCCCATGATCTCCTTACAAGCTGGTGCCTCAGGCTGCTGCTGGGCTGAAATATCTAGTCTGTTTGTATGTCTCCAAGAAGACATTCAGGCCTAACAAATTGTTTTTCCTGACAAAATATTTCCAGGGAATACAATCAGGTGTCTAAAAAGCCATTCCCTTCTCATAGAGGTGCACACCATATCCTAAGCTCCATCTCTGTAGAGTCATTAACCTCCTCCATGCTCTAGCAGCTGCTTCTCCCTCAACCTCCAGAGCTCTGGTTCTCTAGTCCTGGACATATGAAAGGTGGTGTTGGGTCTTCTGCATTCTCAGTCATCTCCATTGACTGCCTTCCCTCTTCCTACTGAGGCTATATAGCACTGCCCTCCTGATTTTTGGGATCTTCTTTGAACTTAAATCAGCTGTGTCACAAACTGCTGGGTGTTCCTCTCCTTCTATTCCCCTATTTTGACCTCTGCCACCTGCTGTAGGCTCTAGAGTTGTTTTTTAATCCTCCTCTCGAATGTGTTTCCTCGTATCTTTCTCAATATGAAATTTGTCTGTTGCCTACAGTTATCTCTTCCTGCCTGCACTCCCTGTTTTCACCTTTGTTTCCCCATGCTGTTGTTACTATTCATCATAAATGATCCTCAAACCACTCAGTTGGGTGGTCCCTTGTCTGAAGGGAAGAAGACTTACCAAGGAGACTGGCTGGTCAGGGCTCAGTCCAGGCCGAGAACACAGCATCCCTGAATGATAAAATAACCTCTACTATCTTTTCAGGATTTCCTCTTGAACTCAGACCATTCCTATTTGTACCTAGGACAATGCCTGATGTTTATAGGAACTCTACTGAAGCCTCCTATGGCAATAACTATATATATCTATGTATGTATTCAGATAGGCACATTTGTAAGGCTGCTTCTTTAGATTCCTCTCAGACTCCAGATTTTCTGCTTGTCTTCTCAAGAAAACCCCACTTTAAGGCTACATTTAAAGAAGGAAACAAAAAAGCAGAAAAATTGCATGTCCATGAAATTGCATGTTATAATTCACATTCTCATTTACTCCTTGTTCTGTGCCCTGTGTGTTCATCTCTGCAGGGCTAGGATAAGCCTTATATCTGGTTAGGGAGTCTGTATTTCTTCTGGAGTGATGATTACGTAAAATTACAGCATCCCCTTAAAAAAGTGCTTCTAGCCCTCCTGGCTTTCAGGTGAATTTGAAAAAATGCCTGGAGAGTGATAGACAGAGAAGTCTGAATGTGTATGCAGTGTCCTGAGGCCAAAACTCTACGAGGTATGAACTATCTTGCATAATTTTGATGGGGTCTAATTTCATCATGCACAGTTACAAGATTTTTATTAAGACTAGAGGTTGTAGTAGGACCCTGTAAAGCACTTAAAAGCCCATATGGCTTAGCAAGTATACGCATTTCCGGGTGGTAAAGAGTGTCTGATGTTGAAGGCTGTGGGGGAGAGGATGTTTCCATTTCTGAAGATTGTAGTTCAGTGTTCAGCTCTGCATAGCTCCACTTCAGCTGGCTTTCTTAGCCCTGTCAGGGCTGTGCCCATTTCCCCAGGAAACTCTTGCTGAATGACTTCAGTATAACACCACCTGCTCACAGAGAAGATTTCCACCCATTGATCTCAAAGTGTTTTTAAAAGGTGAAGAGCTTCACTGGTCCTGCTTTATTGGCAAGGGAAGATGGGGTATGAGTGAATTATAGTCGTAGAAGAAATCTGGTAGAGGACAGATGGGAACATGATACGATCCTTTCTCCACCAAGACTCAGATGTCAGGAGTTTGTATCCAAGAGGAGAAGAGGCCCCTGCCTACCTCCATGAGCTGGCTTAGGACAGAGCAGTAACTGCTGGTGCCCTGATAAACCAAGCAAGATCCTATTCCCAGGTCTGCTGATGCTGTCATTCAACATTCCCAAGGGAATTCATCCAGAGACTGTTTGTAGCCATAGTCTCCGTAGGGGCAGTTATGAAGCACAGCATCCCCTAATTCTCAGCTCTACAAACTCAAACCTCTGAGCTGCAGTTAGACTGCGATGACCCTAGCTTGCTATTGGCCATAGTTTGTTTGCACTCAGGGTCTAGGTTTAAAGAAATAAAGTTGTACGTTAGACCATCTTGAAGTCCTCTTCTTGTTTTCTCACACCCAGCCTCTCCTCTGCTCTCTTTCTCCATAGTCTCTTAAAATGAGGACTGAGTTGTGAGTTGCCCCCCTGTGTGCACTGGGTATGATCTTCCTGACAACCACTGCTCTGCAGTATTGAGCAGAAGCTAATGCAGTTTGATTCACCGCTCACTTAGGGTTGACAGATGAGCTGGCAAGTCTTTTTGTGGCAGTTTAGGCTACTTTCATATCCAGCTGTCTGCCTCGTCTATCAGCCACTAGTTACTGCCCCTGTGACAGAAACTCTCAGCAGCTTCAGTTCATCATCAGGTGTCTCAGTGCTTTTAAGCTAACACACCAGAGCCACAGGAGGACACACATTCCCCTCTGCCGAATCTGCGAAGGGAGTAATGGGAGGAGGGTCACCAGGAAGTTCTTTAACTACTGCTGAGGGGTTCGTCAAAGCTCATCTGTCAGAGCACTTGAGTGAATCAAGTTACTGGTAATTGGGATCAGTATAATTGCTCTGTGTCTGAGCAGACTCCAGCTTGCAGGGTATGGAGGCTTCAGACCAGCCCATGGTCCTTAGAGCCTTAGGTCCTAAAAGGAAAAGCCTCTGCTTTCTTGATGGATTCAGGATTTCATGCTTATATCCGTATTCTATATGCTATAGCTGGAAAACGAGTACACTTTTCATTCATGGCTTGTCATCTCAAGGAAAATTACAGGATGGGTCACAGGAGTGAGGAAATTATGGACTGCAGCTAATAAATAGCCATTTACCAGGGCTACAAAGACCTGGGAGATAGTCTCCCAAGGCCACAGTTTCACAAGCAACATTAACATTGCTGCATGGAACTTGACAAGTGCATTCAGGTTTTTACACAAGCCTGTCAAGAGAGAAGAGATCTTCCTATGTGTGGGATGGGGCAGCATGGGGAGGCAGCTGGGAAGAAGAGGAAGGTGAAAGGCTACAGGCTGAGTCAGGCAAGACTTGGCTTTCTCCCTTCTCAGAAAGTTTGGAGGGAGAACACTCTAAGGCCCATGAACACTGCCTTGCTCTGGAAATGTGCATCTCCAAAGAGCTCAGCTTTGCTCATGGCCCCTCTTGCAAAGAAAGCCGGAGGCAGGCATGCACCCTCTGCAAGCGTCTAGTGCAGGCACCGAGGTGGCAGCTGGCTCTGGCCCCTCTTACGGCTGCTCAGGCATCGTCTCCCCTGTGGCACCTCCCTGCAAGACCCAGGGGCTTCCTGGAGCCTCTGCAGAGGATGAGATTTTGCCACAGTGCAGACATTGGTGCTGGCCTCCTCCTCACCAGACAGACTGCTCTTCCAGCAGTCAGGAAAAGCCATCATTGGCAAAGGTAATGAGACAGCGTCTGACGCACTATGTAAATACTGTTTGGGCTACATTCATAATCCCACACCATGAGCTGCATTTCCATGAGAGAGGCAGTCTGACCCCCTTGGATAATCTTAATTGTTTCTGACATGAAGGCTTCTTCTTCTATTTCATGACTTATTTCCCCAGTATCATTTAAATGTATTAAAACACTGTTAGCGTAGAAAGTAGGCATCATGTTAGCATAATATCTAATCAGAACTAGCCTGCCTGTCCCTGCAGGGTTTATTTATTTATTTATTTTGTGTCTGTGCTGTTTTCTTGTTAGATTGGAGAGCCCTTCCTTGACATACTCATTTGTTCTGCTGTGTAACAGAATAGGATCCTTTGGAGCTGCTGACATCTGCTTTAGTCTTGAGATCTGCAACTCTCAGCCCACAAAGCAACAATCATAATAATGATAATAGCAATAATAATAATAATCATAGTGCTAGGAATCCTGAAAAGTGAAGTTAAGCATCAAGAGGAAAAGGCAAAAAAAAAGAAGAGGAAAAAAATGGGCTGGCAAAGAATGTTTTGATCACGGTGAGTGTATTTTTTTGGGCCCTGATTCTCCACTCATTTACCCATGCTTTATGATTGCACTGCCCTGTGGACTGCAATTAATTTCCTCATGACTTGTAATATTGCAAGGGAGAGGGGATCAGGCACCGTGGTGTACGTGATCAGGACACTCGTTCACAGGTATATTCAGCTCTGCTCTTGCTCAAGTACATTGCTTTGATTCCTCAATGGCATTGCAGTATTGATTTTGAAGGGAATTAGTTTCTTCAGTGCTTCTGAAGATTTGGCCAGTGTGATTTCTCAGGGACTTGTTCAGCCTCCTCCCCCACAACTTTATTCTCACATGTCACAGCTGAAATAATTGGCATTGCACTATATCAAACTGGCAGAATGCAGTCCTGAAGGCTGGGGGGAATCAAACCCAGAGCAAGCCTTAACAAAAAGGTGCATGAGGAAGAGACTTGTTTAGCTAAGCACTGTCTGAAAGAGGTCTGGGAGATGTGAGCACCCACATTGGGTCATCTTCTCCGAATCCTGCTCTGTGGAGATAAAACAGGGCTTTGCACCAACTAAGGGCAAAGAGAGATGACAGTGTACTTCAAGGAGGGAAGAACGGAGAAGGTAAGAAAGGGAAAGAAAGAAGAAAGGAGTAGAAAAAGAGGAAAGACAAGGTAAAAAAAAAAAAAAAAAAGGAAAGAAGAAAAAAGTTCCTAGCAGTAAGATCAGGCCATGTTCAGCTTCGAGCATCCCAGAGGGGGAAAGCTTACCTCTGTGTGTTAATCTGGCTGCCACACCATCCCCTACTGTAAATTATTCACACTTAGGAATTCTGCATGATTTTTGACTTGAGATGGAAACAAAACTTGGGACTTATCATCTACAGATGAGTGCCATGCCTGGTCTCAGTGATTGTGGCCAGCCAACTGGCAAATTAACCTAGAAGGGCTTGAAATTAGTGCATTTGTCCCATCCTGGGCAGCTGGGCATAAGCAGCCCTCTTGCTCTTTAGCCTAAGGCCCTCTGTCATATAACAGGGTGGCTGAGCAAGTACAGAGATCTGGTAAATCTCTAACTAGTTTCTTAACAAAGACACAAAAACACCCAGCCCCAGAAGCAAAACTCGGGCTCCGGTGTTTGTTGTCCTCTCCCTTTCAGAAGAACAGCCCAGGCTGAAGACTCTTGCTCATAATGGTTTTCCCAAGCCCTGCTTCTTCTGGCCCAGAGCTTGGGTCTCCTCAGAGCCTGCAGTTCACACTATTACTATTATTGGTGTCATTATTTCTTTAAGCTGACATAGGCATAAGTGGTGTTTTACAAATATTGGTAGGGTCATCCTTCTGCTGAGTCCCTTATGTATATGAAATGCAGGCATGGAGTAATACAAAATAGAAAAGTGGCTCATAAGAACTAGAGATGGTAAAGATTTATGGGATCCCATCTGTTCCCTTTTGCTCCTGGCACATACCTATAAACTAAAGTACCATTACTCGTGTTTTGCCTAGTTTTAAATAATCTACCCAGCAGGACTTCCATGTCCCAAGGGAGGCTTTTCCATCAAACAGTGCCTCTCACACCCTCAAACCCCAGAATTTCAGGCAGGTGCCTCATGAGATCTTCTCCAGCACCCCACCCCGTGTCAGACCCCCTGAAGAGGGCATACATGCTCAAAATCTTGTCTGATTTGTTACTGCTTGAGCTATATCAGCCCCATAAAAGGCTGTAGCATCACTCAGACACTCAGAAGCATTTCAGTACCATTCCATTTGATTTCATCTGGTTATTTAATTTCAGGGAGTGCTAGCACGTGTGATTTTCCCAGGAAGCTAATGGATTCTTACACCTCTCATTAGTAACACTGTGCCAGCACACTATGTGGACCACCAGCGTCCTCCACTGACATCAGGCTGTGCCCACCACCCTTTCGTGCATGGTGAGTCAGGTTTGTGTGCTTGGCCACCCACTTGTTGGCAACTTCTGTCTTTAAGAGTCCAGTTCAGGTTTTCTTACTGCTATGTCATGCATGATTTCTTGTTTTGCTCCTTACTGCACCCCCAAAATACTTTCCTTGTACTTGTGAATAATTGCAGGCTCCGCTCTCCCTTGGCTGGTGCTTAGCCAAGCTAGGTACTCTTTCCATGCATACTCTTTCCTCAAAATAAAACCCTCCTGCCCCATTCTAGGGTTATTGCTGTTGCTCTTCAGTTTCTCCCTTGTAGTTTGTTCTTGTCTCTGTGACAATAAAGTATTTACAATGAGTTTGCTCGGAAGAAAAGCCATTTTGGAGATCTTTAAATTTAATCTGTCCTTGTCCTGCTTTGTGAGCTGAGGCCTTTGAGTTTGAGAGGCTGGGCTTGAAGGAATAATATTTTTCTTGCCTTGTTGGGTAAATAAGACTTGCAAAAGCTCAGAGAAATTATTTGAAGGAGAAGTGGCTCTTGGCATAGAGGAGGCTGGCATGGTCACACTCTTTTGGTATAGCTGGGCTAAGTGCACAGGTAGAAAATGAAATGCAGGATGAAGAGGCAGAGTTGTGGGAAAATACTGAGTTTGTACGAAAACTGAAAAAGAAAAAAAAAGGTGGAGGGTACATTCTACATTGTTGCAGAAGCCTTACAGCTCACGGACTGGCTGGTAGGGCTCTTGGAAATGAGGACAGGTGAAAGCAGGCTATACGGAAGGACTCTTGTGAGACAAATCTGCCCCCTCTTCTAGGTAAGCCAGTGGGAAAAGAACCATTATCTAAAGGCCAAGAACAGTGAGCTCTGTTTCATGAGGGTCCATCATGGGTGTCATTCCAAGAGGAATTCCCACAAGCACTGTTATTACCTATGCAAGCACAATGGATTACACTCTTATACTTGAGTGAAAAAAGTTAATCTCTCTGATCTTACCATCTAAATAAAAATGTAATTTATTTTCCACATCAGCTAAGGTTTGAGGGTTTATGGATGTCCAGGAGCTCTAAAGATGAGGCCATATTTGTTTCAGTGCCTCTTGATTTTTGGAAACTTGATTTTATGGTCACCCAAATCAAAATGTTCTGCACTCTGTTCCTAAGAATATGGTCATGTCATCCACAGCAATTAAGCCAAAACAGAGAAATCAACCACTCAGAATTTGTCATGGACAGCAAACATGCCAGTTTTCTTGTACTCCTGTGTTACATAGTTATGGGATATTGATTTCCATTACTGTGTATTTCAGAAAAGTCCCTGAGGAATAACTCTGGGGATTTGCTCCAAACTGGGTGTTCCAGTCATCTTTTGGCAGGCAGGAGAAAGAAACACAGCTTGATTGTCAAGCAAAGCCCTGTCGACTCAACTGTCGAAATTCAGCCCATTGCCCAGTTCTTGTTTCTCTTGCAGTACCTCTGAGGTGGAATTGAGCCTGTATTTGTATTTATTTACTAGTCAGGTGGGATTTCAAATAATTTGCTTAAAAATACCTTATCATATGCTGCCACTTCTCTACATGGTAGCCTGGTGACAAAACACTGCAGCAATAATGTTGCCCTCTGGCCCTGAGGATACTCAATTCTCAGTTCTGCTGAGACATAGACACATTAGTAATTAGCAAATGTTTGAACATGCTTCCACCCTGCCAACCTATACACCGCTTAATGTCAACTTAAATATCCTTCTCACTAGGACATACATCTATCCTTGCTGATGGTGGGGTGCCCTGAAGCATCTCTTACTCTATGATCAATGTTGGTAAAGCCGTAGTCCCTCTCTTAGGCTTCATGAACTGGTATAACCTGGGAAAGACTGTGGAGAGCAGGGAAGTTTGGTATGAGTCCCTGGTGGACTCTTAACCAAACCAGAACCATCAACTCTGTCATCTCTCTGTGAAGCCAGAAATTACTTATGAGGTTTTGGGCCTGTCATCCCAGAAAAAAGTCACAGGAGCTGGCCACAAGCACTGAAGTTGCTTAAACCACCAAACACGAATCAAACTCTACCCTTTGCAAGAGGAAAGGAAGACAAGCACCTCAAGACAGGCTGGGTCAGTGCCATGCATTTCTGGATGACATGCACCATATCCCTTATTTCCCCATTACCCATCTGCTAGGAAAATCCAGGGAGGAGTATCTGAACTGCAGAACAACTTGCTTCTGATTTCAAGGGAGCAGAATTTTACCCCCAGGCTGAGAAGTGGACTGCAACTGCTTTTTTTGTCCTGTGTAACACAGGTCATAGAACATACCTTGGCTCTTTCTGATTTTATTCTAGTACTCAATTAAATTTTAGCAGAAACAGCACTGATCTTTAGAAATGATGCTTCTCTAGCAGTCCTGGAACTCATCCCTTTCTGGATGCCTGATCTGTTCCCCATTAATTTCAACAATCTCGCATATCATAGCTAGACTCTTAGCCTTCTTAGAGCAATTTCATCCCTCAGTTAGTGACATTAAACCAGTGCCAGTGGGTTACACTCAGAGAAGTGCAGGACACTTTTCTGATGACGGACTAAGGTTGAGTGGAATAACCAGTGTGGTCAGGTGGCTTACATTAGACTTCATAAGACTGCTGTGAGATGACTTGTCATGCTACCTTTTCAGTTTCTTCATTGTGAATCAAGAGTAACTTTTTGGCTGCAGAAATATTCAGTGTGACTTTTCAGAGGGGCATCTGAGAGCAGAAGATGACTTTGTGCCTTCATCTTCCTTGAAGGTATCTAAGGAAAAACACTTTCATGGGTGCAGTTCACCATCAGAAACCTCTTTTTGGTTTTCTGATTCATTTTCCTCCTAAGCTTACTTGAGGATAGATAGATGAAGATTTCTTTTAATATCAGTGATTCAAAGAAAACAGGAAAGTTGACAATTCTGAAAATCAGGGCTGTAGGCCATCCTGGGGATCTGCATAACTCTTCTCTGAATTCACTAATGTTCACGGTTAGTGTTCTTCATTCAAATTTGGATCGTTCTCTCAACTAAGGTAAACATCAACCTAAGAAGCAACCTTAGATATCAGTGTAGGTAATATCCTGTTTTGAACATTCCAGGAAACCCCAGGAAAGGGAGAACATGCATATGACTAATCTCTATGCAGTATGAATACAGACCCGGTCCTCTTCACCCACTCCTGAAAGTGCAGGCGAGTTAGCACCTTCTTGAGAGCTGGTCTCAAAGAAGTCCCACTTCAGACAATCATCAGCCCCCTGCCCTCCACACCCCACCCAACACCACGACAGGTACCATCTTCAGGACAGGACAATCCTCATTTCCCTATTTAAACTAGCTATGTTAACTTGAGTGAATAGGTGCTGTCAGTTACTGAATTTTCAAGGTGTCCAGTGTCCCTGAGAGCAATTTTCAAACTCACCTGAGTCAACATGTGTTGAACCATTTTCCTCACCTGGCAATGTCCTCACAGTGAAGGTATCATCCACACTGTGCCCACCATTCTTGACAGCACCCTTGGGAAGGTATCCCTAGGGACCAGCTCCTGTCTGCTGAGATGTGATTGCATATGTGTCTGTAAAAGGACGATGGTAAGGAGAAAGATGAATAGCAGCAGTCTTGGTGCCACTGACACACCTGGAGAGGGATTTGTCTCAGTTAACTTATTATGTTCCCACTTCATCTGAGATAGCTCCTCCTGGCTCCCTTTACACACACTGCAGAAAAGGAGGCACTATGATTGTTCAACTTATCTAGCCTATTTTAGGCATTTGTGGTAGGGTGAGGGGAAGTACCCACCAGAAGGATCTGTTTCTCCCTGTTAAAGGGAGCCCAGACTGATGATTGCAGATGAAGACGCTCAGCACTGATCACATAAATCCCAGCCCTGGCTTCCAGAACAGGCCCATGCATTCACATACATTGGTCTGACCTTCTCCACAGCTGAGCTTCTGCTCCTTACACCCTCGCTTCTGTGCTCTTAGCCTCCCTCATTTTCAAATCAGTTCATATTAAAAAAGCATTCCCACTTCTTCTGCAACTAACAGCAGCAGAAAAATGGACCCTTGCTGTGAGACTCCAGAGAGGCTCTAACCTGCCTCATTTTGATATCTCCCCACAGAGTCATGGTTGAAGCCCTCATTTTTTTCCCAGATGCTGTTGGGATTTCAGTCCAACCACTTTTCCTACAACTCCAAGACCCCTTTATTATTTATTTGGTTATTTGGCATTTCCACAAGAGCCTCCAGCAGGTGGAGGGACCTGGCTGTTGCAGGTGTTGTACAGCCATAGCAACTCCTGCTGTGAAGGATTTCAGGCAGTTTTAGTCCTTCCAGTCACCTCCAGGCTAGTGAGAGTGTGTCTGGTCAGACCACCCATGGGTGCTCAGCGGTGAGGAGCGGGTGAGGTGGCTCCTCTGCCTCCACCCCTCACAGCGTACAGATCCCAAGGGGGGTGACTGGAGCACAGCAGCAGTCCTCTGGGTGGCATGGAGGTAGTGCAGGAGCTCTCAGATTATACCTGTTCTGGCCTCAGTGGAGTGGGGAGCTCTGATCTCTGTTCGGAGCCTGTCTCACACCCTCAGAGAGAGACCTGCTTTGGCCTGAGCAGTTGCAGAAGGGGTCATAGAATCATAGAATCACAGAATCA
>NW_010117335.1:0-17091 GCF_000699245.1 Pterocles gutturalis
AAATATACATAGATATAAATATATAAATTTAAATTTGTTGTGATATTCTAACAGTCTTCTAACTGAAGACTCGTGAATTTATTGGTATCTTAGTTGTTAACCAGCAAACCAAGCATGGTTTCTTCCTTACAAGGTTTGCAAGACCAGGAAAGTTCATCTTAGCAATCTTTATCATCAGGCACTGATATCAAGGCTGAAAAGGAAACAACCATCTTGGCACTGTTTCAAATTTCCAGCTTTCCAGATGTTGTTCTTACTTCTTCTGCATTTCCTGTTATGCCTTGAAGAGCTGTAGAGTTTAGTGAGTTTAGTCATTTAGACTTCATACCAGCTGATTTGAGCTTTTGTCCTTTCCTCTTCATGGCAGCTGTTTGGACCACATGGAAACCTTTTTATTCTTTCCTACTTGGGGTGGGGTATGAGGAGGAACCAGGATGACCCCTCACTTGTCCACAGTTTGCTGAACAGGTAGGACATGCTTTGTAAAGCGGAGCGTGGCAGTATTGACCATTTACCAGGATAAAGATGTCAGGGTATCTTGAGTGCTTTCACTTCTGCAATGCATTTTCTAATATTTTGTTATTTGTGTCTTGTGTTATGTAAGTTTTAACAGCCGAGTTCAAAGACTGAATGTGAACTATGAACCGCTTAGGCTAATCCAGTACCTACTAACATCAATGGTAGCCATGGTCTTCATCAGAGGTAAATCATACTCTTACTTAACTTAAAAGATTGCCTCTCTTCATGTTTTTAGAATTACAAAAGAGGTTGTTATTTTTTCTTACCGTTATATACTGTCACTCTTTGTATGTAGTACAATAAAAATCAACCATGTTTCAGACCCTTTCCTGTATTGGGTTGTATCAGTGGATATTTTTGTAATAACTATAAATGCTGCTTTGGCAATTGTAACAGAAAGGAAATTCAGTCTTAATGGCAAGAAGCACATGTTATTGCAAAAAAAAAAAAAAAAAAAAAAAAAAAATTACCAGGAGTCCAAGGTCTAAGAAAAGCAATTTAACCTAGTGAAAGATATTTTGTAGTTGCTTTTTTTTTTTTTTTTACTAATTTCTATAAGACTCATGATGCTGCTCCAGTGTCCCACTAAGCACATACTTTTGTTGCCTTTGCTGTAGCTAGCACAGCCAGTGGAAGGAAGCCTGCAGCAGCGCACTGCTGGGAAGGGCTGCTCAGCCTGCCACGGGAGGGAGGTGAGGGGAACAGGCTCAAGGGCATGACACAACTGTTAGTGGACAAATGCATTCAGGCACTGCACTGGCTTCAGCTCTTTCAGAGCAGCACAAAATTTAGTACTTTTGCCCATATTTGATAGAATTCACCCCAGTGATTACCTGCCACCCAGGATCAGCAGCCCTGAGCCTACAAGCTGGCAGTGGACTGCACAGTGTGTGCCCACACTTTTGGAAGTGGAGGACAACTCCCCTACTTTTGCCATTAGAACCATCTTTCCCTCTTCTCTCTGTCATCTAGAAAAGCAGAAGGGAAAAAAAGAGCACTGATTGCCTCTTTTCGCAATTATCTAGTATAGGGCATAGAACGCTTAATTTGTGACCTTGTATCATGAGTGATCTGAAAGCACATTTTGCTTTGGTGCACACTGATACAACTTCAGGGAGTTCATTGGTGCAATCATGCCAAAATTCTGATTGTGGTTAATCAAATTGAGGTAAGAACTGACCGTAAACCAGACTGAGCAATCCTGAGGTTTTCTAAAACATTCTTTAAAAGAAATCCTAGGGAACAAAACCTGACAGAGTATATATGACATTTTATTTGCGTCTGTAAATGCTGTAGTGTTTCTGTAATGTGTCTAGGTTTGTTTTATGAGAATTCTGCGTAGCTTCTAAACTCTGCTTTGAATTAAGCAGAGAGAATTAAACAAACAGACCTTGAACTATGTGGTTTTAAAACTCTTGGTTCATATTTAAGCATGGGAAGTACAAGGGTGAGATATGAACATTGGCAAAGAATTTAGAGTATGTTGGCTGAAAATTTTTTGTTTCCAAGCATGTTGAAAGGTCTCTGGTTGGTTCCCTGACTATTTTGAAAAAGATGATTCCTATGATGCCAATAAGCCTCCAGTGTGTTCAGCTGTGTCAAAATAAAAGAAAAACTTTTGATCTCCTCCTTTCCTTAAAACAAAAGAGGCGACAACTCTGTGTGGTAAACGGTCATCTTCTGTGACATTCATTAACATGTTCCTCTACCCACGTGAAGTCTGATCTGCGTGTCATAGTCATTCAGGTGACTTCCACCAATTTCAGTGGCTTCTGGATAGATCCTGAATTTCCTCAGTGAGATTTACATTTTCACAATAACGGATCACCTGGAATTTACAAGTCTGTTGGGAAAAGTAAAATCCAACATATTTACTTCACTATTCAAAAGGTTAAAAGAAACTGGCTGTGAACTCCAGAAAACTATTCAGCTAGGGACCACCTGTAGTTCTCTTTGTAACTCCTACATCCACAACATCTCATCTCATAGAAAAAATGAGCTGGTTTGACACAGCCAAACTATAGGAATCCGAATATGGCCCACAGATCTTGATCAATTCAAAAGTGAATGTTTCCAGTAAATTTTAAAGTCTCTTCTGCCTGCTAGCAGAAAGAAAGAGACCTCTGTGAAGGATTGTTTCTAATTCATACTGTTTGTGCGAGTGAATGTTATTAGATCCCACTCAGCTAGGCGCAGTAACTTACTTTACTGCTCTTGCAACACAAACCAAATTCAAATCAGACTCCAGGTAGAGTAGGCATGTCTTCTTTGATAATCTAATACAAAAGTAATTCTCAGCGAAGATTAAAAAAACTGTATACCACTTATACAGAAGGAAAACTCTCCTCTTATCTATACTACGTAGAAACCTTTCTTAAGGAAACCCTGTGTGTGGCCATAGCTCTTGAGTCTGTGAACAGAGAGGTAGAAAGAAGAAAGCAGGGGAAGTCACATCAAAAACATCAGGAACTGCAAGAGAACTAAGACAGTTTTGAAGCTCGTTTCACGCACTCATTTATTTTTTAATTGCTTTGATCTTTTGAAAAGTCCGTGTCATGCACTGAAAAGCTAGAAGACAAAGCACTCGCCTTACTGCGTGAATTTAGCAGCCGTACTGAGCTGAAATACATATTTTGTGTGGACTTTATTAACAAAAGAGCATGAAAAAGTGGAAGTTAGTATATTTTTATTAGAACATTAGATTTTGTGTTTTATGCTGTGTTGTGAAAGCTTATTTTCCTGACTCTAGAGTTCTGATTGGTTAGGAATATGTTCTGTTTGGGGATATAAAAGCGGGGATGAGAAAGGGCTATAAATGCTATCCTGTGCTGGTCCAATAGTATTTTCCCAGTAACGTAACAGCATCGGTTGGTCAGTGTAACTGGCATGGGGAGAAGCACTCATGAGTGCTGAACAGCCTCTGGAGTGGTATGGGAGAATGTTTGGCTAAGCAGCTTTGTTGAGGGTATTTCTGAGGGGGGACTGAGTTGCAGTGTGGCAGCTCCAGACTTCTATGATTTATTGAAAATAATTGCTCTCAGAGTTTTCCACTGCTTGTTTGCTCTGCCCTCCACTATATCCAGGACTTCATCCTTGCCTGAATTAACATTGTATGACAGGAAGGAAAAGGTGCGCCTAATAGGTAGAGCACTATTTATTATAGGGAAAGGAGAGGTAGACCTGGGGTCTACTCTCTCTGCCCAGAATTCTGTATTGCTCAAGGAATGTTTAGTAGGAAACTGCAGAATTGCTCTTCTTAGCAGGGAATGGGGCCTGCACCTGCTGCAGGATTGTGTTTGTTCTATATTCTTCTTCTCCCTCTGCATTCTGAAGATGTGACCCAATGCAGAAAGCAATCAACCGCCCAAGTGCCAGGTGCTGTCTGTAGCACGGTGGTCAGGGCACTCTTAGGAGAGGGAGGCATCTGACCAGCATATCAGGCATGTTCAAGAACATCAGAGACAACCAGTAGATTTCCAACACACAATGAAACAAAGGTGGGAGAGAAGTCTGAACAAGTATGTGCCATGCAGTGATGACGGGTTTTGACATATTCATAGAAGAGAGCTTTTGGCATTGGCAGCACTGGAAGGTCAAAAGAACTGGAGTTTGTTGACAGAGAGCTAGGTTTCAGGACTGGTTTTGGCCACATCCTCTTAAATTCAGCTTATGCACCTTAAACAACTGTATCCCCTTCATTTGGTATGTAACCCTTTTTCTGCTTTGTTTTTCTCTGATGTCTACCTTCTCCTTCCATCCTGAAAGAGGATCCGGTTGGCTTTCTGGTCTGCAAGCACACATTGCCGGCTCATGTTCACAATGTTTATGAATGTTAGGCCCTGAGAGTGTATTGTTTTAAGCAGTGGACAACTTGCACTAACAATACAAGCCTAAAAATTTGAGCAGAAGTATTGGGCAGACAGTACGTTGTCAGGACTCATTATAATAGCCTTAAAGTGCATGTCTTACAGAAATCAATAATCATTATTGAGAATCTTTTTCCCCTCTGCATGGATGTGAAGGCATTCTTACATCACTTGAAGAAGTGTTGTTTTCAAATGCTAAGCACCGACTGTTCAAGAAACGTGTAGATGTGGTGCATTGGGACATGGTTTAGTGAGTTAGGTAGTGTTGGGCTGACAGTTGGACTTGATGATCCTTGAGGTCTTTTCCAACCTTTGTGATTCTATGATTCTATGAAAGAATATAACCATTGAACATACTTTTAGGTCATTGTAGAGACCAATAAATTACAGCTGATGGGTCATGTGGATTTCTTACTAGAATCACAACCTTGTCACTTCATATAAATCTTCCAACCGCATGGTTCCTGGCCAAAGCCACAGAGAGCACGAGCCAGGCTTAACAAGCAAAAGTTATGAAGGATCCTGTTTCTTTCTTTGGGAAATAAATGAATAAGCCAAGAAAACAACTCAGCAAGTCGCAAGAGAGCAGATCCTGGAGGAGTTACCACCTGTCAGCAGACACCTTGGCTCCCAGTTAGAAGTTGTAGCATATGTGCAAGATCAGCATTTGCTAAGCTAGCCTGGAGACCACTTCATTCTCTGTCAGCAATTAGACCACTTGATTAGCACAAAGAATTTAGCAAGAGTACATAAAAAGATTAAGAAAACACTTAAAGGAGTCTTAGATCAGGAAAGAAAAACAAACCAAGGTGAAATGGTGGTGTTAGTGGCTTTTAGACAAAACACTAAAGGTGTGTTAGCCTGCAAGGGGTAGTCTGTGGAGCATGTTCACCTGGCAGGCCAAATAAATTGCGGAAAGGGAATATACCCACAGGGAGCAGATACTTTGATCCAGAGGACAAATGAGAAGGTAGGGACAAACCAGAGTTTCTGAAGCAGTATAAACCAGTTTTCTAATGAAGAAATAAAACCAAAGATCTGACAACACCTCAGGTTGATGTATAAATTTGTAAGAGTACTCACAGCTTATGCAAGAGAAAGCAGAGTAAGCTAGCAAGAACAAGAGTCCTTTCTGTAAAAACGATGCCTTCCTGGGTATGCTCAACCCCCTTATGAATCTGGGAGCAGTAAGAGCGAATATTGCCAGCCAGCAATGCTGTTGCCTCGGGCATATAAGGACAGGGTTTGTAAGCTGGGATATGTAAGTGTTGTTTTGTGATGGCAGCCTTTTCTTACTTCTTGTTTAGGTGGGGTAGGATTGACTATGAGATCTTCTCCTTGGGCTCATGCTCTTCCTTTAGAGCACAAAATGAGATGTTGTCATTAGCTCAAGTTTTTGAAAGGCCATAGTGGTTTTTCTCTCAGTAGCCCTTGGCAAAGAGTTTTGTGTCAAGCCATGCTGAGGATGTGATGATGCAAACTGGAGGGTGCATTGCACAGAAGGTTGTGGAGAAGGTGCCGTTTCCCTGCTGGATGAAGTATGGGAGAGGACCTCGGGGAGACGTGGAATGGGAGTCTGCAGTGTTCATGGCGGGCATGAGGGTGTTCCTATCATTTCCCAAGCACTTATACAAAGAGTATACTCTGAGATGGGCAGAAACATTTCGACTGGTCTAGATGATAGGAGAACAATCATGTTTGTTACAGTTAGTCATTCAGGATAATTCTTTGGTCAGAATTAGTGGTTATATTTCCAGGTTTGTGAAGGTAATTAGAATTGCAGCCTAGCTAGGCCTTGGTTCTCTTGTCTTCTTGCTCTGTTTGGCACAATGAGATTTGCAATATTAATTGGCTCCAAACATGCTAAATATGCTTTGGTTTTTTTGCACAGCTGGGCAGCTCCTGAATGGCTATGGGCACTGAGCCCCCACTGCAGTACATACAAAATGTGAAGAGACAGCTGGGTAACAGGCAGCCCAGGAGGTCTTGTTGCTGTATTCTTTCCATGCACTGCAGTCATCCTGCATACAAACTCTTGCATAACGTGTGAGAGCAGCATGCAATGCACAATTTCATTCTGCAAGAAGCAGAAGGGAATAGTTCCTTGTATATACCTTTAAATGTCTTGGTTAATGTTTCACAAAAAGAGAGGAAAGGAAATAAGTAAGTAAGACTAAATTGAGCTTGAAAGAACTTTTTCATGTTCTGTTATTAAAAGAAAAAAAATTAAAAGCATCCTTTCTGCAGACGGGTAAAATTGTATGGTAATTTGCCATTCATTATTAGGCTGCAAAACAACTTGTATTGTAATAAACTTCATAAAGTAGTCCTACTGGAATTCTGTCACTGTTTTAATTAACAAACTCATCATGCATTTTGGTCATTTATGTCTGTTTTATATATCAGGAAAAATGGGCTTCACCTTAAGTTGCGTAACTGATGGTTCTTCTGTATAGTGATTTATAGTTAAAGCAAGTAGCAGCTAGCTCCAGTCTGTTATTACTGTAAATCAAATTACTTCAGCTTGCACTCCCCTTGTTCTTGATATCTGTATTTGGGCTGAGGCTTTGTTGTGCTTTTTTTTCCAAAATAATTTCCAAAAGATAAATTTGGCGGAGGGCACGAAATGATAACCCAGCTGCTTACAATTACAAAGAAGCAGTGGTGTTAAGCCTAACAGAGAAATTAACATGCATTTAAGCTAAGCAATAATTACAGTCTGCAAGATCAGGACAAGAATTCTTAAGTATGTTCATAAAAAGCTTGGTTCACTATTGCGACTTTATAAATACATCCTACACTAAGGCCATGATGTTTGGTGACAGATGTTACTCAAAATGTGCATTATTAGGAAGATTTTTTTAATGTTCTGTGACTTCTGAGAACCTAATAACAGTAGCTGTTGTAAGTAAACACAGTAGGGCTCATGCAGTGCTAAAGAGTAAGAAATACTTTCAAATAAATACCCCGATTCTATTATAAAATGAAGATAAAATTTAGATTCATATGAAGATACAGTTAAGGTCATGAAGTAAGGAGATGCGAAGCAGAGGCGTGATCGTGCAGAGGATTCAGTCAGGCCAAACAACCTGACAGACGTAAGGCTTTGGATCTGTGAAAAATTTCCAAAGGTGTGACAGTTTCTTGCAGGCTTGAACCTGACCTATTTTGTCCACTGAAATTTAAAGCAATTGAGACTGGCTGAGGCTAGAGGAGGGGTTTAGTGTTTCTTAAATTATGATATCTCCAGAGTTGCTGAGACCAACAGTAAAAAGCAGACCCCCAAAACAGGGGCAATCAGGCTGCAAGAGGTTTCTTAGGGAGGCCATTAACATTTTCATCTGTCAGGTTCCTTCTGCTACTTCTACTTCCTTGCTCACTTCACCAGCTTTTACAGGTATACAGGCTTTTCTGTTGTAACAGCTAAGACAAATTCCACAGCTTGTCCTTTCTGAAGCAAACTAGTATGATGGGGTGGACACAGGGGGCATTAGACTGTGTGTGGGGATGCAATGACGGATAGAAAATAGGCTTGTCAACCAGTAAACCTTTAAAGGAAAGGCAGTTTCCTTGGACGTGCAAGGCAAGGAAAAAAGAAAAAAAGCATTAATGCCATGCATGCTTCTAGGCACATTGACCGCGGTTTGTTTGTTTGTTTGCTTGCTTGTTTGTTTTATTGGAGCTAAAGGGTTATTGAAGTACTGCATACAGAGAGAAGATGGTTTCCCCAGCAACTGTGCCTCCAGAAAAAGGTTTCAGCTTGTTCTCTTGCTTGTGTGTTTTACATCATGTAACCAAATGATATCACTGGTAGGAAACGGATAGCTCGCCCAGTGACCTCCAGTGTAAGTTCTGTTGGTGTTAGCAGCTGTGGGAGATCAGGAGGCAAAACCACAAGTCCTGCTGGAAGCAGCAGTTCCAGCTCAGCTCAGGTTGGTGCAAGCTGTCTGCCTGAGCCAAAGACTGTGATCCAGGAGGACCGATTTTCCATTTCCTTTAGACCTTAAAGAACACAGCCCTGGGTGCTCCAAAGGGCCCAGTGTTGCCCACCAAGAACCATGGTCAGAGTTTAAGGGGAAGGAAATACAAGCCGTAATGCGTTGGTTTTTCTGTAGCAGTGTAAGTCTGTCTTAGGAGTTTCTTGTAATTAAGGAAAACTGTCTTATAAAAGCACTGTGATATGATCCAAGAGAGAGAAATTGTAAAACATTTTGAGTTAAGTATTTGGGGCATACATGATTGCACACTGAAATATCTAATATCTATTCAGCCAAAGAGAGGGAGAACTTGGGATTATTTCAATAAAACTCTTAGCTTTATTCATCTATACTACTGATTTCATAGCCCAGGCAGATTCTCTGACTTTAAAGATTTGTTGTATTTCTAGATTAAAGTGTTAAACTACACACTGTGTATTTGTCAATTGACCAAGGGCAGGTGATTGCAAACATATTGCCGGTCCGTTGTGCTGCTTGACTAGTCAGGTGAGGGGCTGCATTTTCAAAGGTTGTGACTTCAGATGATATACAAAGGTGGTATGGACCTATTAGTAACAGCAAAAAAACTGTCTTCAAGCTGTTAAGCTAGTTCTTTCAAGCACAGTTCTGATCAATATATTTTTAATTCCTAGGCTGGGGCATTGATTTCTAGTTATATGATTATACTATCATAGCAACTAAAGTGTGAAACCTCAGGAACTCGTGCCACATCCAGAAGATAGATTATTTATCACCAAGCAGATTACCTGGCATTTGGGGTTCTGGTTTTCAGTGTACCTGAAGACAATGAAACCTAAAATCTGCGATTGATCTTTTTTAAAATCAACCAAACACAAAACAAATTTGGCTCTGTGTCCCAGTGTCCTAAGCTGCCTCTAGGCATGACATGAAGAAGGACAACGCTCATTGATGGAGTGAAGCAGGGGGGGGTGTGTGTATCAGAGTATTTTCCGCAAAAGATATGACAGCCTTCTGTACTGCCTTCAGGATAAATGTTTGGCCTCTGTAATGACCTTCTTATAACAATGAGCTGTAATGAAGAGAGAAGAAAAGGAAGAATTCTTGGAGAAAACGTTCTAATTCAGCCACCTATTCATCAATGGAAAGGGGAAGAGTGCCTGTGTGGTGCACCTAATTTGATCTGAATTGTAACAAGTCCAGTCTGCCACTGCAGGAAAAGCACTTCAGATGCCTCAAAGTTTAGGTAATGTGCATCTATGTGCAGCTACTTAAACCTAGGCATCTGGCACCATTTTATGCATTGGATGGATAACAGTTACGTCACAACCTCTCAAAGGCTCCGTACCCTTCTGGAACGACAGCTAGTGGCTAGGGGGAAATGGATATCCTAAAGCATCTTAACATGGCAAAAGGTATCTTACTGATCCTCAAACTTCACTCTAGTGTTTGGAAAACCTGATTAAATCAACTAAATAGATCAACACAGAATTGTTTGTCACTTATTTTAGATAATATCTTTTTCTGGTGCCCTCCAGCTTTTTGGGGGGTGGTTTGTTTGTTTGTTTGTTTTAGAATTAGTAGCAACATATTGGATTTGCAGAGCTGCCAGGGAAAACTGGCTGTTTGGAAGTGCTGATGGCCTTTCCACTCCTTGAGTTATCGCTGGGATGAGCGTGGGAAGGTCTTTCTTCTCAAAGATAATTTATCAGTCTCTGCAGATGATAATTTCTGAACCTTTTTCCACCTAGTGCATATAAACCAGAAGTACATGGGAAATACTGAACCTCTCTGAGAAACTCCCTCTGCTCTACTTCCTTTGAAAAATGTTTCCTGCCCCACATAAGCAAGAAGGCAGCAGGGCAGAAAGAAACGGTGGGAATGAGTTCACTAGTCCCTGATGGTATCAATGGTATTCCATCAGTCAGTGAAGTCAGAGTTGTCCTCTTTAACAACTCTGTGACTTTAACACACCAGGTAAAGTTAACCCCATTTTCATAGCCTCGCTTGTGTCAAAGCAAATCAAAGGCTTTGTCAAGACAGAGATCTAATTCCAAAGTGTAAGGAGTAATACCTGGTAAAATTAACATCTGTTAATTTGTGGAATGGGCTCTGATTATATAAAGTTCAAATTGCTTATATGCCACTTGATATGCTTGGAATAGACAGCTGTGTCTCTGAAAACCTTTACGGTATAGGCTAAATTGTAATAAAGGGTGTTGTGTATATTCTTTTTTTCCCCTTTCAATAAAGCACACATTAAGAGTGTCATCCTTTGTACTTGCTGCTTTTTGTTTGTCACAGACTTAATGCTATTATTGACATTTTAGGGCTCTGAATCTCAAAGCATGGCCTTTGTTAGTTGTGTAGTCCAGTTAAAATCCAGATGGTAGATTTTCTGTTCTGTCTTTGATGTTTTAACATAATTAGTCATATATGCATGGCTGAATCCATCTCCTTTCAGGTTAAATGCAACTGATATCACATCAAGGAACTGATTAACATCCCTAGTAGGGGGAAAAATTAGGAACTCAGCTCTTTAGTAGCAGTACTTTCTAATACACTGAAATTCAAGATAATCCTTTTCAATCAAGTTCCATTTGAACAGATCTTTTTCTCCAAATCAGCAGGTGAGTTCTTTACAAGAACAATTTTTTTTTTTGTCCCATTTAAAAGAAACTAATTTTGACAATGCGTGTATTCATGCTTCACTGGTCTACTAAGTTTTATTATCTTGCAGTTCAGTGACTTTCAGATGTGCGTTACTCTAAGACACTTAATGGTAGAGTTTTGTTCAGTGAATGCTGCCACAGCCCTTTACAAAACTTGCATACATGCCCTAATAACTAACTTACATCACACATCTCAAGG
This sequence comes from Pterocles gutturalis, assembly GCF_000699245.1. NCBI lineage: Eukaryota > Metazoa > Chordata > Aves > Pterocliformes > Pteroclidae > Pterocles > Pterocles gutturalis. Next base: position 11,213 of record NW_010117335.1, read on the forward strand.
AAAGGTAGAACACCATTGCCTCAAATGGACATTATGTATGCCCATGGTGTTCTGCAAGAGTGGCCAAGAGAAATTAACAGGCCTGTAATTAATACTTAGGTGTCTGTGGCCCAGTATAAGATGGAATGGCCATTTTATGTTTGTGCTGATGCCCTAATCTTTCTACATGCTTTGCTAGCTGCTTGTGCCTCTAGTCTGAAGAAAGCCACAAAGTGCATACTGGTGTGTATGCCCTGTATAGGCCATATCTAAAAAAGAAGAAAAGAAGCAGAAGACTAAATACTTGAGGTTTTGAATAGTCCCTTGGAATTTCTGCAAAGAGGAGAAGACTCCTTCTGCCCTGTAGAGTGTTAGTGTTTGAGTGTAACCATTTCTTCCCCTTTCTGTTTCTAATGGTGTTGCAGAGAACTGACATATCAAGCCCATAGAGTTTAGCCAAGTTGTTCCAAATCTCTGCTAACAACTCAGAGAGTTTTTATCTAGATAAGGTCATTTGTCCTCCCCATCTTTCCATGAATCAGAAGATGAATATATTATAGTGGGTTTCTTCCTTTACATTCTGAATTGATTTTTTGCAATCATCCTATAGGATAGATAGTCTCACAGGGAAACAAACAAACAAAGGAGAAAGGCAAAGCTTCTTGGAGCTATTTATAAAAGTTATTAGTCCACAACTATAACAAAGAAAAGCAGCTGTTTAAACTTAGGTGAAACTCTGTAAGTTTATAAAATTATGAAGTAGTTAATATATTTAAGCATTAAAACTTTAAGCAACAAGCACAACTACATTTATTTGAGGAGTGCATACCAAATAACTTCCCCTACAATTTCATGGGAAAAAAATAAATTAAAATGTTGTTCTCTTTGAATAAATTTACAACTAGAGAAGGAGTCTAGCAGTAATCATTTAACCATTTGCCTACTGTGGAACTATTAACAATTCTGTTCAGTTTCTCCCCTGAAGGTAACATTAAAATGTTTTTAATCTGTTTTAGCTCCATTATCTCTATTCCTACCATTCCCTAAACCATACTCTTTCTGTTTTTTCTTCATAACAAGAACTATAGTTTTATGGATGTACTGATATATCTAAAACTTTCCCTGTGTATCAATCCTGGGTGCCATTTTTGGTTGTTGTTGGTTGGCTCTTTTGTGTCTTCAATTGGGTACAATATTCTCCATGACTTCAACAGGATGTTTGACTTGATAACCAGGAGCGTGGGAGTTTTCTCCCTTCTCATTTCCCAAACATTTAGAGGAAGGGTAACAAAGCAAATCTAGGGCTTACAGCTCACATGGAAAGTGGGGCAATAACATAAGCTTGATCCCTTGTAACAACTAGCATCAGTAGACAGATGGATAGTGCCAGGCTCTTTCTAGAGGTACGTGTCTCTGCAGAGTAGCAAATGAAGCATCTGTCTCATTCCTGTCTCTACTCTGTTCCTTCTGGGGCAGTTATTTGCCCATTGCTCATAGATCTGGCATTGAAAGTTGAAGTATTGCACACTACCTGTGTTGTTCAGTTTCCACAAGAGTGTGAGAATCTGTACAAAAGTTGTTTCCTGGGTGGTTTGTTTTTTTTTTTTTTTTCTCTGAAAATCAGTAGAGGTCTGAAGGAACGTTGAATCTTGCATTACTTCTGTATGTCAGGAAGCAAAATACAGTGGGAGGCCTGTGGCTGTGCTGCATGAAGCACATAAGTGAGCTCCTGAGGTTTCAGGTTTCAGAATAATTGTTAAAAATACAAGCTGCACTCTGCACGTATTCCTCATCCATCTCATGGTATTTAAACAGTAACTAAGAAGTACGTGAAAGTCTCTGAACGAGTCCAGTCTCCAGTTTCTGCCGCTTCTGTTTTGTAGTCTTTCCCGTGAGGTTAGGATAAGCATCCATGTAGTGGGCTTCTGTGACAGAGTGGGGAAAAAAGGGCTTTTTGCAATGCCATTGATTGTAATTCTCCTATAAATGTGTAATTAGTAATCTTTCCAACATTTGGAGTTTCTTATGTCTGGGGGTGGGATTCCTTTGTGCTTTATATATCAGGTAAGTAAAGAACGTTTTTCCTTACAAACCTTAAAAAATATATTTAAATCATACCATTTTATTTTTTTGCTCTTTAAATGCTGCAAGAAGCTGAGAATCTCAGGAATGTCAAGCCCCTACAATGATGCCATTGTATCCTTTTAGGCAAGGGGTTCCCAAATACACTGACTATGGCTGAAAATGGGTTCCTAAAGCAAAGGCTGAGATTCCACTGTGGTGTTCCAACCCAGTTGGGCATTTAATGCAAGAGTCCTCAGTTGAGGAAGGCTGACAAAATCTGGGCTGTGATGATTATAACTGAACATTGCAACCAGCTCATCCAAGACAGGTTGTGTCCCGATCGCACAGTGATTCTCAAGAATGTGCTCAGTTCAAAGAAAGAACTGCATCCAAACCTCTGTATTTGTCCCTGAGGAGTTCTCAAATCATATGAATCAAGGGAAAAAAAAAATTAAAAATTGAGAAATCTACCATGTTAGGGAATAAAAATAGGTTTTGTCAGAAAAAGATATTCCTAAACTTTACTGATTTTTCTTTTGTCATTTAGTCTTTAATTGGTATTCAACACTTGCTTAGTCAAATTGTAGAATTTCATATGACCTCTAGGTTTTCTTATCCACAAACCAACTCAGAAAACAATCCTCTTCAGAGAGCAGCCCCTCACCTCTTGGGAGGTTAAGGTAAGAGATTCTTTCTGTTCAGATTCTTTGTCAACATTTGAACATACTGAAAAATTCTTAAATATCCAAATCAAGAGTTATGCAAATAAATGGCTCATAGCTGAGGTAGCTCATTTTTTTAAGACTTTCAGATGGAAAATTAAAGCATAAATTAGTCATGTGGCCACTAAAGTTGCTCCCTGTCACAGTGTTTCCGTTTCTCTTCTAAACCGCTCTAGCTGTAGAAGAAACAAAAACATTGTGTGCCCTAGTTCATACTTTTGGCAGTCCATAATACATCAGTGTCTGCACTGTCAGATTCTGCTTCAGATCGGATGGCCACAGACCTGGCACCAAGACAAATATCTTTAAATCTCACACAGCCCAAAGAAGTGGGGAAGTCTCTGCAGGTTTAGGTATGAATACAGCCCTTTTTTCAGCCAGGTGTTTTGGAATTAGAAGTTTTCACTAAATTTGCTGGCATAATCCCTGCTGCAAACAGTCTCAGTCTCTTCTCTGTACTGGTAAGGTACTATTCCCAGTGTATAAACAAATGGTGATTCATTAGCACAGTGACACAGAACAACAGATGACCTTGCATATGAATGGCTTATTCTTCTTCAGTTATGGTCATGAATCATTTCCCTCTTGAGCTCCTCCCTTCACTTCTACTTGAATACATTTCTGATTATTCAGAATTCTCTTCTTGAAAGAACAGTTGTTCCTGGAGGTCAAGAGGGGAAGAATCCTTACTTGCAGAAAGCCAGATCAGGCAGCCTTCTGGTTATCACTGCCTCTATTTACTGTTTTACATTGGACCATACTTCCTTCTTAACAGTGTGTGTCCTCCTGACATGAGGTATGTTTCACGCATGCAAGCATAAGTTGTACATGAAAATTCTTATTCCTTCTGTAGAGATCTCGTTGAAGTTTGGAGACTGGGTAAGTGTAAATTCTAGGTAAGAACTTCAAGACTGTTCATTGGAAAATCCATTAGAATTAATCTCTTTTGTCAGCTCTTAGAAAGCAGTTAGCATGTTTCAGTTTTCTTATTCTCCAGCCCACTTGAATACAGGGAAGCCTTGTTCTGAACTTGCTACCCCCACAAGCTCTTCATGTTTCTTAAAAAAACTTCAATACACAGATTTCCTGAAGGGCTTCCACAAACTGCTACTTTGGAGTCTCTGGATGCTTTCTTCTGGAACTTTCTTACTTAGGTAAATCTTATAACCATAATCTCACATTTAAACGGTCCTTTTGGCACTTGGCCATTTGTCCCTGTTGTATATCAGTGGTAAACGTCTGAGTTGGCTGACTTGTGCATATGAAAACATTGTGTTCTAGCTGAAGTTGTTAATGAAAAAGTACCGAAAAGACTGCTGTTGGCAATTGCAGCAGTCCTGTTCCTAGAAGTACAAGGTCTGATATTAACAATGGCTTTGTAGGTCTGAACACTCCCTTTGGCAAAGGGATATGTGCAGTTTTCCACCCAGCTAAGTAATTTCTGAAGCATGGGTTTACACACCTAAACTGTTTACATACTGCTTCGACTTGAGGTGAGAAGACTGGAGACTCACCGGCATTCTTCAAATGCTTAATAACATGCTGCAAAAGAAGGAAAATATTTCTGAGTCCATGGTGGATAAGACAAAAGTAACAGGCTTAAATTGTAGTAAAGGTTTAAGCTAGACATCAGGAGAAAAAAAAAAAAAAGAAAAAAAAAAAACTCCTAAAGATAAGGATGGATTAATCACAGAAATAGACTGCCTAGAGGATTTAGAGCCCCAGACACTGAATGTTTATTAAGAGCAGTTAGACAAACCTTGGCAGAGATGCAGCTAATCCTGCCTCAGGGCAGATAGATGGACTTAATAACCTCATGAGCTCTTTCCTGGCCTAAGCTCTGTAATTCCGTCACTGCTCAAAGCCACACCAGCACTGTGTGGCAAAACAGGGAACCACACCTTCTGCACCAACTCCTGCTACCATTCCAGCTGAACCATCCTTGCTTTCTTAGAAAGGGCTTGAAAAGCCTGAATGTGCTTATTTACTTTGATCGAGATACTGTGTTACTATTTACTTGCCTAGTGCTTGCATTTTCCCTGGGCAGAAACTGACTTTTAGTCAAAAGGCCAGCGTAAGGTGTTACTTCTATCCTGCGTAGGGTCTGTACGGGGATAGTATGTCTGCATGGGTAAAGGTTGTCAAAGATCTTTCCTTACTGGTGCACCAGAATATACCAGTTACGAGCTGCAATAGCAACAGGCAAAGAGAAAGTTCTGATCTCTGTTTCCGCAGATACAACAGCCCTGTTATTTCATACAAGTATGGATTGTAAGCAGTTGTCCACACCAGAAATGACATAATGGCCAAGGTGCTACACCGTACTTCATACTTTAGATACTAAATAAAATGGTTATTCTGACTTCCTTTCACTAGCTGGCTCTTCCCTGGGTTCTCATGAACAATTAAAAAAACCCAAACCCATAATTTAACAAAAATAATGCATAACAACATGACTATACAAATTCCATAAGATATGACAATGCTGCAGCCAAGGGGTTTCTCCAAGTTCTTCACTGATCCTCATTCGTGTCCTTGCATTTACGTTTACTTAATATTGGTTTTTATAGTACTGCAACTACAAGCATGTGAACCCTGAGAAAAATGAAGTGCATCTGAAGTGAGATACACTGCTGTTGTATTTTAATTGCTGGTAATAAAAACTATAGTGATTTGTTGTAACTGTGGGTGAGCATCTGTCTAAAAAAGATCATAATTGCCGATTTTAATGAAAAAATTAGAAGGAAAAAAGATGGTTCGTTTTTTCTACATTTCATACATCTGAGGTAAAGGTTGTGGATTTGTGTTGTACATATTGAAAACATTTTTCCAGAGTACCAGGATATCATTCTAAGCAGCTTAAACACTTGACTACATAAATCTATGAAATTCTGAGAGATCAAATGTAACAGTTATTTACTTTTCAGATCTCATGTGTAGCCTTTCTAAGCAAAAGAGTCTATTTAAATCAATGGGACTTCTTGCATTCCAGGTTTGCTCTGGAGAGAAGTACATGGAGAACCTGAGGAGAACAGACTAAACAAATACTACTCAGTTGCCAGCACCAGATCCAAATTCACATTATAATGGTTTTGTCATCATCTAAAGGTTTCT
>NW_010117335.1:17127-46227 GCF_000699245.1 Pterocles gutturalis
ATGTGTGACAGAGTTAGATCAGTGGGTGGACTCAGTCAGAAAAATCTTTTTCTGGTGATATGTATAGTTTCCTAAAATAACGGCATCACAGCTTAAAGTCCACAAGTTCTTAAGAGAGAAATGGAGTGAGTCCAGAGGAGCCATGAAGATAGTCAGAGGGCCAGAGCACCTCCCCTATGAGGACAGGCTGGGAGAGTTGGGGTTGTTCAGCCTGGAGAAGAGAAGAGGAAAGGAAAGGAAGGGAAGAGAGAAAAGAGAAAAGAGAAAAGAGAGGAGAGGAGAGGAGAAGAGAGGAGAGGAGAGGAGAGGAGAGGAGAGGAGAGGAGAGGAGAGGAGAGGAGAGGAGCGGAGAAGAGAGGAGAGGAGAAGGGAGGAGAAGAGAGAGAAGAGAAGAGAAGAGAAGAGAAGAGAAGAGAAGAGAAGAGAAGAGAAGAGAAGAGAAGGTGCCAGGGGATACCTATAGCAGCTTCCAGTGCTGAAAGGGGGCTACAGGAGAGATGGGGAGGGACTCTTGATCTGGGAGTGTAGTGACAGGATGAGGGGTAACAGTTTTAAGCTGAAAGAGGGGAAATTTAGACTATATATTAGGAGGAAGTTTTCTCCTGTGAGAGTGGTGAGGCAGTGGCCCAGGTTGCCCAGAGAAGCTGTGGATGCCCCATCCCTGGAGGGGTTCAAGGCCAGGCTGGATGAGGCTTTGAGCAACCTGGGCTGGTGGGAGGTGTCCCTGCCCATGGCAGGGGGTGGAACTAGATGAGCTTTAAGGTCCCTGTGGGAAAATACCGCAAGATTGGGTGAGGAGGTAAAGGTGTAAATACACTTCAAGAGACCTACAGCCGACGTGTCGAAAAACACATATGCTAATTGTTGCTTGGCCTTGTGTGCTTGACAAGCAGAACCTCTGCGCTCAGATAACATAGGCCTGTGCCTGACCTGCTGTGGGAAAGATCAAAGCACAGTGGAAAACAACGCCTGCAAGAAGTCCTTGAAATGCAGAGGAAAGCAGCAGGCTCACGCGTTCTTTCGCTCTGCTCTCTAGCAAGGACCGCGCTCCACCAGTGCCTGCCCTACCCCACGTGTTTACCCGGCTGAGTGCTGTTGCAAAGACCCCTTGGGCTGCGAGATAACCCAAATAAATTTCTTTCTAGCAAGGACTGAGCTCCGCTGGTCCTGTTCCCCCTGCATGCATGTGCCTGCTCAAGTGCCACTGCAGAGTTGCCTCGATTTGCAAGGTAATGCAAATAAATCTGCTCTCTGCATTTTACCCATGGTTTGTGGTTGTTCCTGTGCCCTGCCTGTGTCGGCTCACACAGTCCCTTCCAACCCAAATCATTCTATGATTCTGTGAAATTCTAATGTGTTCAGGTAAACAGAAAAAAAAGCAGACAGTCTGTCCTAATGATCTCTCATAATGATCAATAAAAGGCAGGCTGCCATTCATTTGTCTCTTTTTCTCATGAAGAGCAATTGATGGAAGAAATTACTGCAAGTCTTGACACCACCATGTTTTTCCTGCAAGGTCATATCCACAGGTATCTGAAGGAAGGAAAAAGCTAATTAAAAAAAAATTAATATGAAAGAAGTCTTGAAGATGACGCTAGGAAAGCCACTGAGGAATATAAGGGGAAATATGAAAATAACTCAGAAATATCCCAAATTCTGCTTTGACTTGCATTCCAGAACAGCAAAATCATTTAGTGGAAAGTGAGTGGCATGTTTGTCCCTAGAAGTAAAATCTATTGCAGCTCAGAAAAACACATTTAAAATATTACATAAGAATTCAAAAAGAATAGAAAGTGTTCTGTTTTTTTTTCTTAAGCTGCTGCTGCTTTGTGCTCTGCAGCAGAGGAGTACCTTCAAAAGAGGAACATGCTCTAACAAGCATGGAATCAGTTTAAAGATGAACTTGAGTCATAGCATCATTTTTAACAGGGACCTGATTTAAAGTAATTTGACATTTGCTGTGTTTCTAGATCAAATATAAATATAAAATGTTATGAGATGCAGAAGAAGATTGACCATAGGTGTGTCAAACAGATCTGATAAATTTTGAAGGTTTCACAGTGCTTACCCAACTCCTGCTTACAGGTAAGCAACGCTTAGTACATGCATTCCTTAAAGTAACTTGTTCCATATTATAGAATCATAGAATCACAGAATGGTTTGGATTGAAAAAGACCTTAAAGATCATCGAGTTCCACCCCCTGCCATGGGCAGGGACACCTCCCACCAGCCCAGGTTGCTCAAAGCCTCATCCAGCCTGGCCTTGAACCCCTCCAGGGATGGGGCATCCACAGCTTCTCTGGGCAACCTGGGCCACTGCCTCCCCCCCCCACAGTGAAAAATTTCTTCCTAATGTCTAGTCTAAATCTGCCCTCTTTCAGCTTATACCCGTTACCCCTTGTCCTATCACTCCACTCCCTGATACAGAGTGCCTCCCCATCTCTCCTGTAGCCCCCTTCAGGTACTGGTTGGCTGCTATTAAGTCTCCTCAGAGCTCTCCCTTTGGTTTTCAAATGCTCTGTACTTCCTCCGACTTCCATGACCCACTCCATTAGTTACCAAACACATGTTTTCATCCCTTCTGTACTTCCACTTTCATCACTCTTTTTTTTTGTGGATCACATCTTCACCTGATGCTTGTCAGATGAGTTCATTACTTGTAGGATTAGTAGAGTATGCAAACTCCAAATGCTGGTCATAGTACAGGTAAACTGAAAAAACTTCAGGAAATGTGCTCATCTGGGTAGATGACAATTGGAGAGGGTGCTGGGTTTGGAAAAGAGCATGCCAGAACAATGGCCAGCAGATCCATCCCCTTACCTTTCTCCGGTGATGGAATACGAGACACTAGAACTCAGTAGAGGTTCATATAGAGTGTTTGATCATATAGAGTCATTTGTCATATAAAGTATTTGTGGCTCTACCAAGCCTCTAGGAAGATAGTCCCTGATGGTTATACCACTAATCTTCTGCAGACCAAGTGTTAATGTAAGAACATGAAATGCGTGGGGGGAAAAAAGCTCATTATCGTGACAAAAGATTTAGAAAAATCTGAAGTAGATATGTATAGAATCAGCACTGCAGTGGAATAATAGGTGTCATTCTAGGATGATGAACAGCTACTCGGGGTGCTGCTTAAGCTCAAAAGAATTAAAAGAAACTTGCATTGTGTTTTTCGTATCCAAGAGGAGATTAAAGTATACACTTGGATGTAATCCAATCAGCAATAAAATCGTTACAGTTCTTTTTCTAGTGAATCCAGTCAATATGTCAATCATACAGATTAACACTCCTACGATAGCACATGACAAAGATGCAGCTGATATGTTCTATCAACAGCTCAAAGAGACATTCATTAAAAATGAAGCAAAGCTATCACCCTTGCAACTGGGGACCTAACTGTGGAAGTTTGGCTGTCAGATGTATAAGCTCTCCAAAAGAAGTAATGGGGAATGACTACTCATCTTGGTTTACTGAATGAAAGAGGCATCTGGTTAAACTTTCTTGCTTTCCTGTTCATTCATTCTTCATTTAACACCTAAATCGAATGTCCATGATATTTGCACAGGTGGATATGACTTCACGACTAAAAGCCAAGTGATGCTGAAGGATGAACATGTAGAAAGCAAAGAACACCGTGAGTGAGATCAACTGTTGGCTTTTAGAACATCAAAAGCTAGATATTCAGCAACCCATTGCTTCTTGTCCAGAGGCAGAAAAATCTGTGGAATGTCTGTCCAGAAGAGGTTGGTGGCCTTGGCATGGAGGAGTAGCGAGTTAACCCAAATGGGCTATGGATAAAAACTGCCAAGTGCAAGGTTCCAATAACCACATCCTGATTAGTCAGTGTGCTGAGTCTCTGAACATCTCTAACAACAGCAAGCAACTGTTTCATTAGACAGCATGTGAAACAGTAACATGTGCCCAGAATTTTTCAACGTGTACAGAGAATTTGCTTTGAGAGAAGCTCTGAGATGATTTGCCAACTAAAAAGGAATGGCGTGTCTCACCCCCCCCCCCCCGCCCCCCCCCCCCCCCCCCCCCCCCCATGCCTCGGGGAACAAGTCGGATGTGCCAATGAGGCAACCAGGCAAGCTGCAGTCCTAGGTGATAGCCAGCAAATGCTGGAGTGAGTGAAAACCATGTGTGAAAATCACATTAAGGACCTTAACGTGGGAGAGAATGAAATGCCTGGGTACTGACTCACTTACCACAGGTAGGATGTAAGCAAACATCACCTAGTGATCAACTACAGAACCAAAAGATGAATTCAGTTATCTGGAAATTTTCTATCCAACCACAAAGATATTCAAAGGGAAGTGGAGGCTGAATTCCAATTCAACTGTATATTCTCACAGAGAAAACCATGAGAAACCCTAGAAACATTTAGAAAAGTACAAAGGTTCAACAGGTGAAAAGCTTAATTTTTTGTCAATACTGGCTTGGAGAAGCAAATTGTAGGAAGCTAAGCCTGACCATAGAAAGAGAGCTGAGATGTGCAGGCTTTATGCATACTGCAGATAGAAAAGAATAAAAATGCTTTTTAGAAATACTGAAAGACAGAAGCGGTCTCCTGTGAGAAATCAGCAGGAGCAACTACGGTATCTTGCTGCTTAAGACATAAAGAAGAGAGAATGAGAGATTGACAAAGGAGGAAATGACTGTGCTTTGTACCGGATGGAAATAACTAGAACGATACGGAAAGGTGGGGTGTACTGTACTGTACTCTGCATTTCAACAATGCATTCTTTCAAGAAGGCTTCCAAAAATTCCTTCAGAAATGTTCCCAGTCAAATCCATTGCTTTTTCTTTTTCTCTTCCATCAGAATTGACCAGTCTTGCATTTTCTTGCATTTCTTGTGAGCCCCTCAGTGGCTTGCTTTAAATGCCACCTTAAAAACTGCTGTTTACAGATGAGCCTTCTTTGAGCAAGACACATAGTGAAACAGACCATATAGCGGTCTGAAAGCAAATTAATGTAAGAAAAGAAACTTATTGCAACTTCAGTCATTTGGAACAATGAAAGATTAGTGACTGATCTATTTAAGACTTTTTTTCAACACATTTTCAGTCCAAGGTAAATAAGAAAATAGATACAAGCTTATTCTTCATCTAATTTTCTTCCCATTGTACACGGATCAATATTTTGTTAACTTAGCCTGTGTTCCAGGCATATCTTCTAAAACATCAGCAAATTCACTGCCACCACCAGTACCTGCATATAATTTATGTAGATCTCATTCCAAATTACTTAGGCTGGTATGGAAGGAGGTATTAATGTCATCGGTGTGCAGTATCCACCTTTTGACAACTGTCCTTCCTAAGAAGATCAGGTTAGTTATGTGCTACGTGACTCTAATGAAGTAGCACAGAGAGACAAAGAGTAGTTAGCCTCAATATAGATGAATCTTCTGTAGTTTTAGATCTTTGAAATCCAGTTATTCTGTACTTTTTACCTCACTGCTTTCACAGCCTTTCTATATTGCCCACTTATCTTTTTCTGAGTCATGCCCACAGTAATTGAAAACTTGTTTTGCTTATTTGATGGAAAATCTAGACAGATTGAAATACAGCACAATGTCTCTGCTCTCTGCTGCTCTTATGTCTGAACTTTGAGCAACAGCCACACAGTTTATCATGCTCATTCCATTTTATTGTGTCTACCGCCATGCAGCTCTTTTCTCCAAGACATTACTTTAGAAGAAAATGTAGGTTATCTAACAGTTTCCTGGACCACTTGCAAATACTACGTTGCAAAATACTATATGTAAGTGCAAGGAACCACAAAGATATCTGCACAGAGAACATGAGATTCAACTGTAACTGGACTTTCTAGTACTTTTTTCCGCCCCCCCCCCCCCCCTCAAAGTAAAACCCCCAATCTGCCTGTTCTACTTCTTACTCCTGCAGTATTCTCCATCCACCCTTTCTGTCTTTTATGTATTTAATTGTACTGTTTCTGTGCATTTTGGTGCACAGAACAATCATATTAAACTGGTCAATATATAATCAAGATAATGTAGAACTATACATTACAGTTAGAGCTGACCCTATATTAATCGCTTATACTCGGATATAGATAATTACTTTTTTTTTATCAAACTGTTTTCACACTGTGAGGAAGAAATTTGGAGATTGACATTCTCCCTTCCAATCCTTTTTTTCTACATCCTAAACTGGAGCTTTAGTGCTGATATTGCAGAAATATTTGGAGAAGGCTTCATGGTCTCCAGAACCTAATACAGGAGATTAATTCTCTGCCCCTTCCTCTTCCGTTTATAATTTTTGCAGTCTGTGAAACACAATGCAGCTTTGCAGTCATTCTGATGTTGTTCTGCCTCTTCTCATGCATTTTATAGGAAAAAAACCCAACAGCTTTTACTGGATTTATTAATAAACAATTAAGAACAGCATAAGACCAGAAAAGGGAAAAAAAGATTATGTTTGATGAGCCAATCAAATGCACACAATGATAACTCAGGGTTTATCCAAAGGACATTTTCCTTTACCCAGACATGCGTTTTCTCCTTGTTGCTGTCATGATTGATTAGTGAAGCACCAAACAATCCATGTAATTATTCACCAACTGCAGACCATCTGGAGTCAGGAATTTGCAATCTTTCTAGAAATGAATCTGCTCTGGGTTTGCTGTGTGCTTCTGAGCCTAGTACTTAATCACCACATGTGGGAGGTGTTAACTAGGGAATTGCCTTTCCAGTCTAACTACATTATCGTTTCTATTGTGCACATAGCATTTAAGATGCTTTACAAAGGGTTAGAAGTGCAACACACATAACAGCTTGTACCCCAAACAGCACAGAGTTGAAGTGCACAAGTGGGTACCGTAAAATAAAAGGCAAATGATGAGGGGAGAGTGGCTGCTGGAGAGGTAAAGGAACAGATGTCAGAAATTGGTTGGAGGAGGAGGTGAATGAGGAGGAGGGAAGCTGTTCCCATGTGAAAGATGATCTAAAATGGGGAGTGGGCGAGGGAAACAATTTGGAGTTTCTTACAAGTATGTCTGCTGTCCTATCAAGAAGTGTTTGTGCTTTTGAAAGCACAGATAAATTTGACAGGAAAAATAAACCTTTTAAACTTCTTAGCGGAAAAAGAAATGTAAAACTCTGCCCATTGCATGTTCTAGACATACTGTGCATCACAAAAGTAACTGTGTCACCAAAATAATGCACGTCTTATAACCAGAATCTCTCCAAAAACTTGTAAAGTAGTCATAAACTGCATCTCTGCTCCTCCAGACACCATGCGAAACAACCCAGACTGAAGAAAGACATGAAGGTCAACAACTTGAACAGGAAGGTCAACAGTTTGGCTTTGTGGACATGAGGCAGGAAGGCAGGAGGCTTGTTCCTCAGTGAGGGATAACACAACGGGTGCCATACTCTGCCCATCTTATAGCTAAACCAAGGATTGCCCATATTTTTCACTGTGGTGCTTCACATATGCCCAGTGATGAGTGGGAATAAAACACCTTAGTGATACGGTCTTTTTGGTTGAGACTTTAGAAATGTATTGTTTCAAGATCCAGCAGAGACAGCTCTACCATTATTGTTGAAGCTACAAATAGGTGTTCATAAAAAAGTCACTAAATATGAAAAGACATCTATGTCTGGAACAATGTCTCCTGGCTGGGGGAACATCCATACTGCTACGTGCACTAACTTCTGCAGAACTAGTTTCTACAGGGAAGCCTTATAGTGAGGCCATTGTCTGCGTAGTCTGAAGTAACAAAAGCCAAATTGTGTATCATATTTCTGCACAATACATGGCCCTCCTTCCAAGACACCACAAAAACTTCATTTTAGAAAGAAGGAAAATTGATAGATTTGTTGCATATGCAGTTTTCCTCCAAAGGCATGCCACAATGCAAACGTATGGGCTGCATCTCTTTGTGCTAATAAACATTGTTTATTAGAAATTGTTTATTAGAAATTTTGTTTATCCTTTACCAAATGGACATTGAGGGGCTGGAGCAGGTCCAGAGAAGGGCAATGAAGCTGGTGAGGGGTCTGAAGAACAGGTCTTATGAGGAGCAGATGAGGGAGCTGGGGGTGTTTAGTCTGGAGAAGAGGAGGCTGAGAGGAGACCTCATCACTCTCTACAACTGCCTGAAAGGAGGGTGCAGTGAGGAGGGTGCTGGCCTCTTCTCTACAGTAACAAGTCATAGGACAAGAGGAAATGGACTCAAGTTGCACTAGGGGAGGTTTAGGCTGGATATTAGGAAAAATTTCTTCACTGCAAGAGTGCTCAGGCATTGGAACAGGCTGCCCAGGGCAGTGGTGGAGTCACCATCCCTGGAGGGGTTCAAGAAACGTGTAGATGTGGTGCTTGGGGACATGGTTTAGTGAGTTAGGTGGTGTGGGGTTGACGGTGGGACTTGATGATCCTTGAGGTCTTTTCCAACCTCAATGATTCCATGATTCTATGATTCTGTTGTAATGCCATGGCCTGTTCTCTGGCAGAGGCACATCAGAACTTACAGCTATATGACTAAGATCTTCTCCTGGTGCAATCTGTCCTTGCCACTTACAGAAAATGGAAATTGTCGTACTGATGAGCCATGCTGTGGCATTGTCTGGGGGAGCACTGATTGGTATGGACCAAATTAATGTCAGGCAGCACGCTAACAGTTAAACAGTGTAAATGGTCATGATCTGCCTGGAAATTCATGCCCTCTTTAGCCACAAACATAACAACATCCAGCTATTTCAGAACCCTTTTTAGACAGCAGATAATGGCCAGGAAGCCTCCCTAACACACCTGACTTTCTCTGGTTTTTCTCAAACTGTACCTGAGGAACAGGAGCCACCGAGCAGGCTGGAATACTCCATCTCCTGTTGGTCTGTCAGCTACTAACCATATTTTGCCCCACTGATTGTGTCTGCTTTTCTCATCCATTCACTGTGATGCACGTTAATCTTATCCTTAAATAATTTGTCATCTTCCCAGTTTATAGCATCTTGAGTCTGTTCTCAATGATCTCCATCCTATACCAAATTAATTAACCACAGTCATTAATATTAATCTCAGATCCCTGTGGAATCGGTCTGGATGTGGGACCACAGATAGTTGCTTAGTGAGCTGATTTTTGTAAACAGTTGCATACGGCCAATGAAGGGGCAGGAAAATTAGGTGAGGAATGATTCTCCCTACTAATCCTGTAATTAAGAGAAGGTGAGAAGCAGTAAATATCACCAAAGTTGTCGTATAGACTTAGCAATATTTTACATTCTATCACACTTATTTCTGTTCTGTCTCTCCGAGCAGGCAGCTGCTAGACTTAACCACAGTAAGTTAATGTCAGAAAACAGAAGCAAAATATTTTGATCTGGGGACTGCAGAGCTGTGGGTGGTGTAAACTGTGGCCTCCTTGTAGATCAGAGACAAACCAGGAAGAACTTTTAGAAGAGTGAGAAGCTCAACTATGCTGTTACCAAATTAATGTGCTATCCTTGGTTAAGTCAATGGGAGGTTCATCATAGTCTCCCGTGGAGTCAGAATTTCCATCTCAGCACTTAAAATTCTACCAGGTTAACAGGAAAAGACTCAAAAAATCACTTGCTGTGGGTTTTTGGAGACTATATATATATATAGTTTATATATCCCACTTAGACACATCCCAGCTGCATATTGGGTGAGACTCAAGCATCCATGAGGTTCTCCACTCCTTGGTGCCTTGATTTCTATGAAGTGGGAATCTTGGCATACAGAATGGATAGAAATCCTGGTGTGCTCTAAGCTTGTCTACACTCTGGATGATCACAGGACACCTGAGAACATTATGGCACATGTACACATAACACTTTAGGTGCAGCCTAAGAAAATCTCTGTCTTCAGAATGAAAGAGGTAGATACCAATACATGGAGAAGCCCATGTACTTCCAGTAACAATTCAGTCTTTTTTCCTGGAGACACAGCTGTTTCATAAATGGTCTAATAATGCTCATTGTCTTAGATGTCACAAGAAGGTATCCATTCAACACATTAGGAAAGTGCTTCAGGCAGGCTGAAGAGTAAATAGTAGAATGATGTGCAGTAGAAAAATAGTGGGAACCATCTGGTGACACCTTGTCTGATCAGACAATTCTTCCTTTGCAATTCTTACTATTTTTTTATTAAATTAACACAAGTCCAGCACAAAAAGGAAAGAGGGGAAAGAGAAGGGGAAACGGAAAGGGAGGAGAGACTTTGCCTCAGTCTTACAGGTAAGAGGAGTTCCACCTCTGTTACTTACCCCTCCAGGATGTTTCTTCCTTAATGCATTTAAAAGTCCCATATGCCAGGGAAACAGACCACTGTTGAGGCCATATATGGGTTGTGTATCTGCCAGGTTGTAAGAAAAGAGATGTTATTTCTACCAAAACCATGTTTTAGAGTAAACCTTCATTACGAGTAAATGAGGTAATGAGGGGGAAATGCCCTCACGCTTTCCAGAAACACCCAGCACAGTCCTTAAAGCAAATCCCATACCTTGATCTTATTCATAAAGGAGAATTTTTCTTTCCAGCACACAGTAGTATCCCTGGGAAGAAAGAAGAGTTTGTAATCTGACCTGGAGTCTGTAGGTCTATACTGCACTTTTGTGTACCCAGTTAGCTATACGGTCACCTCAGCACGCCACGGTGAAGCTGTATGACCACTGATATTTCATCTGGGTAGGCTCCTGTAGAAGTCTGTAGTTTTCTGTGCCATGCTGATCCAGACACATCAGAGGTGATTTAATGAACAAGGGGGCAAGGAAGATAAGGAAAGGTTTTTAAATTGGAACATCTTCTTGCTGCAGTCTAAACCAAGAGTAGTTATTAAATTAATTCATAAACACCACCAGCTGCTGACAGTTCTTTGCTGCTTCCACATTAAACAGAATTCAGAGCAGTGATCAAGGGGTGAAGAGTCTCTCTCTCATTAACAACCCCATGAAGCCATCAGTTTCCCAAGAGCACTAGGTTTTGTAGGAATGTCAGGAAATACACAGTGGTTGTGGCATAGCATGTGCTTAAAATGTTAATGACCTTGCTAGCTGAAATGTCTTTGAGTTACTGTAATTAGGCAACAGAAGAGTTTTTAAGGATGCATTCCTGGAGCAAGTTAAGCACTGTTTCCGTTAAGCATCATTCTTCAAAGACAACATTTGAAATATGTATCTGAAGTGCAGCATCTGAACACTGTTTAGTTTACCCCAGACTTCACTGTAGCAGCCTTTCCTGAATTCAATAAGGCTGCATTAGGATGAGCAGTGCCCAGGGTAACCGGAGTCAATGAAAAGCAATTTAATTTAGTTTATGGAAGAGACACATTGTGTCTTCCCCCCCTTCCTCCCACCTGCCCCTCCCCAAGTAGATGAAATGAAAATCTTCCTTATATATTGAATGAATGCTTTCAGGATTGTGTCTCATATTGGGATCTCTGTAGAATATTGTGTAAATTTGTATATTTGGGTCACTGTGCATTTGGTCTAGTATGCAAAGATGAGCTGAGCATAAATGGATACACTTCTCTAAACATCCATAAAGACAACTATTTAGTTCATTGAAATAAAATAGGAACAAAATAGCTGAAGCACAACTGGTATGACCAGGATGGCTGTGATAGTCAATGTGTGTATGTGTTTATTCTTTGCAGTTCGGTAACACCTTCAATGCCATCTATACAGGGCACACACTAGGAAATCCTGTCACTACTGCACAGAGTTTGGCTCTTTGATGACATGGCACAGGGAAATATCCAGGGCTAGTGTCCAAAAATACAAAAGAGTTATATCCTGTGCCATGTGCTGATATGAATTTCACACTGATGCCAAGGGCCAGTGTGTGATACCTTATATGTTGGTAATCTGGAAAGTGACGACATCCCAGAGACACCCTACCCTCTCAAGCCAAAGGCTGACCTCATTAGGCCGCAGAGGAAAACTTTGAAAAGACTTCTGCATCCAGGATCAGAGTCAAGACAGAGACATCAGACATTTTATTTAACGTAACAGTAAATACTGTCTTTGAATACTGTGCATTGATCAAGACAGTGAAGAGCAGGGCTGCACACCACCATACAAGTATATGGCACAGCACAAACCAGTGTTCACGGCAGAGGTCACTGACAGAAACCCTCCTTTGACACAGGTGCAGAACCTGTGCGTTTTAGTCTCCTTTGAACTATAAATACTCAGAAATTGCACCAGGATGTATGTC
This sequence comes from Pterocles gutturalis, assembly GCF_000699245.1. Lineage (NCBI taxonomy): Eukaryota > Metazoa > Chordata > Aves > Pterocliformes > Pteroclidae > Pterocles > Pterocles gutturalis. The sequence continues at coordinate 29,331 of NW_010117335.1, forward strand.
ACACTTTTATTTTATGTTTGTATTTGATTTAATCTTTCATGCCTATTTCGTACATTCTGTTTTCCATGTTAAGGTTTCTGCTAGCAGTTTGAATCTTCTTGATATGTAGATGTTAAAATCAAATGCCTGAGAGCAGAGATCAGCATTTGCTACTCTCTGCTTTGGACTGTACATGTTGGCATTTATCAGCAAAGCTGAAGTGTACAGGATGCAGCACTACTAAGAGTTTTAGTTCTTCTGGCCTACAGGGCATCTGTACTTAATTTTTTGCTACCAAGGCAACAGTTTAGCTTCAGGCAACAACTCATGAAGTAACTGTATATGATAATAAGAGATCAAACTTCTTCAGAAGATAAAACTATGTCACCCTGTGACTAGCTGGAAGAGTAAATTCGTACTAGAACCGCAAAGCTAAACACAATCTCTGTAACACCAAATCACTTCTGTTTCTTGTAAACTGAGTTCATGTTTGAGAGACAAATTAAAAACCAACAAGCTTAACTTCTCTAGCAGTAGAAAAAAGGTCAAGAGGAAAGTGAGATTCATTCAAACAGATGTCCATACTTTTCTTATAAGCAGGCTTAGAGGGACAACATGTAACAACTTTGTTCCACGTTTGTTCATCAGAATTTATCTCACAGCTCAGAGTACGTAATTCCAGGTGTTGTTAACATATGTACATACTATAAACAACTAATATGTAGTTTAATGATGCCTTCTGCTGTTTGGAATTGTTAAGTTTGATCAGGCATTTTGGAAGACATACAAGTTTCATGCATCAGATCTGTCTGGCCTGATTGTCTGTTCTGCTGTGAATTTCATGGACAGAAAATGGCAAAAAGCTGTACAATGGGCTGGGAAAAGGTAATTAGCTAAAAAAGGCATAATGGGCTGGAATACTGCACTGTGTATGCGCGCAAAAAAGGTAGCAATACTTATCTGGGGAAACAAATCCCTGTAGGTATTTACTAATGAGATTGGTTTGGAAGTCAGTCAGAACTTCTATTGCTAGCATACCATAGAGCCACATCGCTTATGAGCCTCTAATACTTTTTATTTGCCATTTTGGCAAAATGGTTTGGGTTGGAAAGGACCTTAGAGATCATCGAATTCCAACCCCCCTGCCATGGGCAGGGACACCTCCCACTAGCCCAGGTTGCTCAAAGCCTCATCCAGCCTGGCCTTGAACCCCTCCAGGGATCCACAGCTTCTCTGTACATAATAATGATTGAAGTGCTGCTGCCTTCTCCTCCCTTACCCCAGCTGCTGCTTCCTTGTGCATACTTCTGCCTGCATATTCCATGGAAGAAGGTCTTTGGGAGTTGTGTTTTTCATATGTTATTTCAGGTAGAGCTAATGTGAATATAGCAGTCATTAAATGAAATAACATTGCTATATATATATGTGTTATATATATGTTATATACATATATATATATAATGTTTTCTTTTTAGACTCTCTATATCGAGCTACTGTCGTCTAGAACTAGTATTCAACTTAATGGCTCCAGTCCTCTCTTGCTTTTCCCCGTGTGTTCTGTGATGAAAGAGCAAATTCAGAGACAAGCAATACTCTCATCAATAAAACCAATTCTTACCATGGTTTACTGGCCACTAGAAAAAAAAACCAAGAAGACAACTCTGGGTGATCCCCTTTGGAGCTCTTTCTCCATCCTGTTTTATCTAAGAAACCTGAGTAGAACTTTGAAGAAACAGGTAGACAAATATAACAAAACTTAGTAACACAGATACAAGAGGGACAGATGATGCAGAGTGTGGGCTGAACGTTCATGCTCCCTTTCTTCTTCGTGGGAAAATCTTTAACAGTCACCAAATATCAGAAAAGTACTAAGAAAGTTCAACAGCAAAAGAGAGGCAGCCAACTTTTGCAAAAGGACTTGAAATTTATAATTATGTTCAACCATCATCTCAGTGTACATACTTATCCTGGGAGCCCTACCATATCACTTTCTGAATAATCATACATTGCAGCTTGGCCTCTGCAGAAGGATCCAAACCCTGAATAATTCACCTTCCCTCTGCATTAGAGTCTGTACTAATGTTTTCATCATTGTGTTTATATGAGAGCATCTGTTTAGGAGAGCCACTGCTTTCCTCAGCTGGGATTTTCCATGCAGAAGCTTCTTTAGTCAATTCAGCTTACAAATATATTTTCCAACTCAGTATCAGAACCCTATCCTGTTTTGATTCGTGTTTCCTCCTGGTGAAACAACAGTTCTAGGAGAGAGTCAGTAAAGACTCTTTGCACCAAATACTGTCTCCGTTCCATCAGACACAACTCTGTGGGCCATACTATGCAAGAATTTTTTTTCAGATTCCTTCCGCTGTCCTTCCAACTTTCCCTTCTTTTTGGAGTGGAGTTTTAAGCACAAGCTTTCATAAGTACTCCATGAAGTCCCAGCCACTCTCAGTGCACTGTGGTGAACAGAAAGTATCCCACTTTTTAATCCCTGAAATGAATCCAGGAGTCTTAGGTTTGATTATTCTAAAAATTCTCCTAGTCACTGAGTCATACACAAAATTTTAACAGGAAGCATGTGACTAGTATAATTAACAATGCCCCTTGGACCTCGGAAAAAAGTGACTACAGTAGAGAGGTCATCAGAACATTTGCCCGTGTTTTCTTCTGTTTTACCACACAGTAACTAGATTAGAGGAATTTCTTTCTTGTTAGATCCATCTCTGTAGCCAGATCAGTTGTTCCAGATGCAACTGCTCTGAGGATCATAGGCAATGATTCAATTAACCTTCCTTTGAAAAGTTTGTTGATAGCATTTGAAATTAATCTAGAACAGCTAAATTAGTATTTCTCTTCATCCTGTTCTAGTTTTGACTTCTAACAAGTCAGAAAAGTGGCTCTTCTGAAAGAAACCTCTGGATTCTGAATGGAGAAAATACTGAAGTATTTTATTTTTCCTCTTTTGAGGAAATATATATTTTACCTACCTCTTGTCACAACTCTTTGCTAAAGAAAATAATTCTTTCACTTCAGTAGGAAAAAGAAGATAGCTTCAAAGAGAGGACATGAAATTGAATACCAGAATAAAACTAATTATTGAAATAAACAAAAAAGGTCCTTGTTTAGAAGTTTTTTATAATATGTTCTATTGAGTAGGATTGGCTTGGGGCTTTTATGGTTCTTTACTCTGTCTTGAGTCCAAGACTCTGGACAATATCTGCATGTTCTAGATAAAGTATTTATACCTCACTTTTTTGACGGAAGGGGAATGATCTTCCTCATTTAATTCTTAATGTATAAGTTCCTCTTAATATATAATAACATACCTGTTGTTTTTTTTTTTTTTTTTTCAAGAATTGAAATTTCCTGTGTAGTGTCTTGAGATTTGTTCCATCATTGTCTGGTTTGGAATTGGACCAGCACTGAGAAGTCCTGTTTAGAGATGAGAAGAGTGTCAAATTTTGGACATGAAGGTTTTAATAATTTCAGTTGCTGCTGATTTGCATGCAGAGACAAGATTACTAGAGGAACAAAAACTTGACATTCATCTCCTCATATAAACAGAATGATTTATTCTTTAAATCAAAGTAACCTACTTTAGTTACTTCTAAAGCCTTTTTTTTCATTTTTTAAGCATCTGATTGAGGTGGTTTTTTCTTTAACAAAGGAATTTTCCCGTCAGTGAGTTCAAATTTACTCAGTCCTGACCTTAGAAACTGCAATTTCTGCCTAGAAAGTTATATTTGTTAAAATAAAGGTTGACTGCCATTAGAAACCATGGGTAAATCTTAACAGATGGCAGTACATGCTGCAATTTCATGAAATTCCTTCCCATGACTGTACATACAACTTATTCTGCATAGTTGGTGGGATCTGTGCGATTTACTGTGAATATATATTATGCGGGATTAGTTCTGCCTAAAAAGAAGAGCTTGTGTGGACTGACATGGTGAAACAAATGCATGTTTTCTTACATGTGCCTGAACCTTGGGCAAAATTCCATTAAGTCTGCTATTCAATACAAGTAGTGTGAGTGTACAATGCTCCCTGACATGGCCCTAGCGATGGGGGCTGACGTGTCTCTGAAATGATTCATGTACACACAGACATGAGCCGAGCCTGTTGCAAAGGTCACTTATACTGAGATATATATCCAGATGGACAGAAGCATCTGTGGGAAATTTGGTCAACAAGAGAACAAGACCAAGGGATAAATTGGTACTGACTTATTTGCCCTTTTTAAGGAATGTGGCTTGTTCTGTGCCGCTAGGATTCTGTTATGTTCTGTGTCCCCAGCGCAAGGTTGGGTAGTGTAAAATTACCTTATGTGGCCTCTGAAAAGATTCATTTGCAACAGCTCTGCTGCCTGATTTGTTGGCAAGATCCTACCCTACCAGGTATTGTGGCAGATGGAGCAGAACGACTGTGTTTCACTCACTTGTGCTCTTTGAGAGTGATTTCTAGCTGGTCACAGAAAGAGTTGGGTCTGACTTGCCAAGCTACAATATAATCAGTCTTGAACTACAGAGGACGCTTGGGTGTATTTTCAGAATATTCTCAATTCAGCAGAGCCCAGTGTGGCAAAATTTTTTGTTTCATGAAGCATGAGGGGACACTGAATACAGAAAAACATATTAGTTGAAAACAGCATGAAAATTCCAGTGTGTGCAGAGGAGAAAAGGTTTACAGTGTTTAAATAACCTCTCTGCAAACTACATAGTTGCTGACTAGCAAAAAAGAGTTCATTATGACTTCCTTTCCAGTAAGTAAGACCTTTTTCAATACCTGCAGGAGTCCAGCAGATTCTTTTGTAACAGCTACCCAAAAGGAGTAACATGATCCTCCACCATTTCCTTTTGAGTGGAAGTAGGCGCAGTTTGTAAGGTAATAGAGAAGATGAATAGCTGGATCTTTATTGAAAAGAAAATGAACACCACACCAAAATGCCTTTCAATTGTTTGGAAGTTCAGACTGGACTCCAGCAGGGCTCTAATCTGCCTTTGAACTCAAACTGAAACACTCAAATCAGAGCCACTTTGTATGTTTGGATCATTGCTTTACGGCTGAGTTTGAGCCCCATCCTGTCGGAAATCCCCGTGCCCCATTGCTCTCCGCCTGGCGAGGTCAGGCGCGGATCCTTGCTGCCAGACTTGACAATCAACCTTTTCTTAGCAGCTCTCAGCACAAGCGAGCTACCAGCTGTTTCCTGGGACTGAATGAAGCCCGTGCTCACTGCTGCTGCTTCCTTTTGGGCTTTAAAGCCTTTTATCAAGAGTTTTCTTTTTATTAAAAAGACTACTATGGCAGTAAAAAATTCTAAAGGCTTGAAGTGAGGAAAAGACTTCAAATGTTCAGTGCCTCAGTGTCATAATGAGGACAAAAATGGCCAGCACGTTCCGAGGGTCCTCTGAGGCAATGCTTTCGCTGTTCTACTCATGGGCCCATTCAATCATTTGCAGAGGACTGTGTTCCCTCTGCTGTATCCTCCGTTACGCTTTTGGAGAAAGAAGGGGTTGGGTGAAAGAGGCCCTCCTCCCCCTTAGTTACACTTTTTATGCTGAGGTATCTCTGAAAAACCTTTCTCTTGTAGACATTTCTAACCACAAGAAACTCTTCTTGAGTCTTCAGATGTCCAGTGTTCTTAGAAAATGGATTAATAGCACAAACTAAAATGCTGCCAGTACACTTTGATTCAAATAGATATTCAGATGCGGCATTGCTAAATTGGACTATAAGACTCAGTCTGAGAGCCTTCTATCAGCAGAGGGCTTGATGTTGAAATCATGGACCTAAAAGCCACAAAAAGTAATTTTATCCATCATTAAGCACTTCTAGGAAGTGATAACATAATAAAAATCCTTAGCAATGCTAGGATAGCCATCCTACATAACAGTTCAGAAATTATTAAATTTCTTCCTTATGAAAAGTGCAAACTGAAAGCCAAGAACAGAGGTGCTCTTTTACTTGGGGGGTCTGGTATCCTTCATCATTGATTTTTTTGGCCTTTGTTCAGACAAGATATTGTTAATTATCTTCTCTTATCTGTAAAGTATAGACTGAAGTACAGATATTTGCAGAAGCACTTCTTAAAATACAACATTTTATTTAATTAACAAGCTAGACTTGTACATGCTAATGCTGTGTGCATATACATCTACTGATTGTGAAATGCTTCAGTAAAAATCGGACCTGAGATCAATAACCCAGGTACGTTCTCTTTATTGACCTAAATAGCTGCCAGGAAATATCTGCTGACAAATCTACAGCAATGCTCCCCTTTCTGAGCATTGCGGTACCATCTAAAGGCAGGAGACCTATGAGTAACCAGGACCTGACCCACAGAAGACATCTAAGCAGTCGTATGAAGGTCTAATTGAGTCTTTAAAGTAAATACAACAATCTGCAGGTTACAACATCAGAAGCGGTCACAAACACTCCAGCTTGTCTTCCCTTCATAATACTGCTCTTAGAATTTCCCCCCAAATAATTGCTGTTAGAGCTAAACCGTAATTTTTATGAAAACCTCATCTCCTTTTTTCAAAAACTACCAGCCATGGAGAACTCACCACAGCATTGACAAGTTGTTCCAGTGCTTAGCTATGAGTTACAGAAAAAGCACTTTATTCCCCATCTTGATCAGTCCATCTGCACCTTTTAGCCAGTTACACTCATGTCTGCTAATCCAAATGGCCTTTTACTCCTCATGTTATTACTCACAGAGAGGGTTAAATTGCTTCTTAACCTTTTCCATTGTAAGCTAAATAGACTAAGTTTTTAGTTTTTCACTGATGTAGGACATTTTGTAGTCTTTTAAGCATTCTCATGGCTCTTCTCTACACTTTCCCCATCATTTTCATTATCCTCCTTGTATCGTCAATACCAAAATTGGAGATAACCAGCCCATAACTGCTGTGGGAATGCCAAATGAAGGGGTTATGCAAGCTTTCTGCTCCTAGTAGGTTCTCCTTGTTAGGCATCCATTATTTTGCACCTGGTAATACTTTTTGACTGAAGGAAGTTAGAAATAGGGAGCTTTGTTTTTCTGGCTGGAAGATGTCCCTCTTCCACATACACTGAAAGCTCTCGATGTGCCTGAGCCACCCTGTTTTAGTGCTGCGTGCTTTGCTTGTAAAATGAGGCAAGGAGTCACCAGCTTTTGCAAAAGGAAGCTGCCAACGCAGAAGGACTCAGTTCTTGCATGTTTTAAAGAAACTGTTGTTTTAGGGACCAACGGTTCATCTCTTTATTTTCCCGTTAAAAAGGCTGATGACAAATATGCACTAGGCACCCAAGGTTCTGATGGAGCTTTGATAGCATCTCACACCAACCAATGCATTGCAACCATGCGAAAGGTCAAGCTTGAAAGCAGACAGCGAAGAACAAACTGGAGCTGGCCCCAGTTCCCCCACCGTGCAGGAGGGCGGCTGGCCAGGTGTGCCCTGCCATGCATTGTGGGGTTGGCTGGGGTGGCCTTCCCTACCCCAGCTGGGTGTATGTCTCTCGAGGTTATAAGTCAAACATTCCTAAACATGCATCTCATATGCACAAGCTTGCAGGCCAGCAATGCTAACGAAAACTTGATAGCTGTTAAAAGATTAACCTCACACATTTAGAAAGAAGGATAATAAACCCATACCACGCACCATTATGTTCCGGTGATTAGCCTTGGAGATGGGCTGTGCTGTTATCCTGGAGCAGCATACACAGTGCTCCCTTTCAGATTGCGCTGATGCTTCAAGAATTCAGAGCTTTTGGAAACATTCTTGAAGCTGGACCAGAGCCTGTGGTTTGCAGGGAGGCAGTGGGAAATGAAACAAAAGATGGAGTAAAGTAGATTTTTGGTTCAGTTGGCCGTTTTATTTTCGTTTGTTAGTTGATTCACCCTTTTTTTAAATCCAAGCCCTTTTGCCTTAGCTACATTTTTACACCCCATACAACGTGGAGTCTTCACAAATAAAAGAGAAATTGTTAAGGATAACATGGCAAAATTATGTGGCAGCTTAAACATCAGACAAGGCACAGAAATTAAAAAATATTGACATTACTCATTTTGTAGCACACACACACGTGTCAACAAGGGATGTAAGTGTGTGTGTGTGTGGCTGTGTGTGTGGTTTGAAACAAGTTCCAGAATCTTACTTAGAACTTCTATCATTTTCTGTAGAAGCATGATTGTTTTAGAAATATTTGGGAAATGGTAATTTCTGTTATTTGGGAAGAAGCTGCAAAAATAATCTGGTGCATCTAGAGCACAAATAGGACATCCACTACTCCTCTGCAGTTAAACTGGGCTGAGGTGATAGTCTAAGAAAAAGAGTATAAAATCCCATGGAGATATAATAGGACATCCAATCCTGCAGTAAAAGTGACTAACACTAAGTTTGGGGAATGAGGCTGAAATGAAAATCAGGAGAATAGGATCAGTGTCCTAAGAGGATAGTACTCAGGAGTTGAAATTAATTCACATAAACTGATCAGGTGGGAATTAATTAAAAAGAGAAAGGGATATAGATCATACTTATGAAGGGTTATGGCTCTATAAGCAATTCAGAAGTTTCTATTACTGTTTCTGATAGGGAGGGAATGGATGAAACTAGCAAGAGAATTGCTAGAATGAAGCCATTTGGAAAGGGAGAGAGATACAAAAATAATTCCTCAGCCTTTATCACAGAAATTGGGAAAAAGTTTGGGAAAGTGTCATTGTAAATAACCTGAAAGCTCTAGAGTAGATTGGTTTTTTGCATGGACTTAAAGATTTTAGAATTACCTTTCATCCTTTGAGTTCTTGGTCACCCCATAAATGTTTTGGTTTCTGGTTTCCCTATGATGACATTCTCACCACGTCCGAGAAAGCGATTTCAGTAATCAGTTTTCTCTTGAATTTTGCAAAGATGGTCTTTGAAGAAATATTTTTAAAATGTCAGTGTAGGTGTCTGACTGCAGTGAATGAAAGATAAGAGTGATATGAGGGAGGCACATGCAGACAGAGGAAGCATGTGGAGCAACCACCCTCCTTCTGTAAGACCCATTTGTCATTCTGACGCTAGATGTCTTTTGAGAAAAATGTTTATTGGGAATAAATCTCATTCTTCCTTTCCACATCCACAGCAAAATCAATGTGTTTACATTCTGTTGCTTGCATGTGTGTGCTGCATGTGCCTGAATGAGCATTACTGACCCAGTGGGTAACCTTTGGGAGCTCTTGATGTAAAGAAAGAGCTGTAAATTTCACATTGTGAAGACAGGCTGAGTGGGAGTTTAGGAGGAGTTTCACGAGGTGAGTTCTGCCTGCACAGAGCAGAAGCAGGCTCTGCAAAGGTCAGTGTGGGGAAAAGCCAAACCAGCTACTGCCACTGTTGCAGAAATCTGGAGGTGGTCCATGTGGATTGGATTCAGTCCATCACAGTAGGGCCCCCAGTTCACCTTATTCCCTCTCTGGGGAGGAAGGCTCCTTTGACTCTCTTGCCATGTGGAAACCTTGCTGGACTTACCATTAAGGACTCTGCACTCAACTTTTTTAAAAAATGTCTCTATTAAACCAAAATTCAGACAGTGGGAGTAAGGATGAGAAGACTGGGAACAAAAGTCCTGAAATACCTTCAGCATGTTAATTTTGTATTTGTTCCAGTTCAAATCACAGAGAAGCTGTTATCATATTTTTTTTTTTTTTAAGAATTGGTAGTTGCTTTTTGACAAATGAGTGAACTTCTGCAGAAAAGTACCTGCATGCATAAAAGTCTGACTGTCGTTCTTTAGCAGATGTCTGTGCTGCTTGTGTTGTACCCACCTGAGGAGCTGCATTCTCCAATACTTTCGAACCAATGTCTGGGAAAAGTACTATGTTTAGGTCTAAAAATTACATGGAATTAAATACAACCAAATTCCAGCACTGTACTAAATACACGATCTCACAGTTATAACCCAAACCATTCCAGATGTACATAAAGTTTGATTTTAATTGGCTATAACTTCAAGAAAGCTGATACGGTTTGGCGTGTTATGTTATTTTAGAAAACAAATGCAAAATGTTTTTTTAACTGTAAGCAGCTCTGAAACTTGCCTACTGTAACCCATAATCCTCTGTTAATTTTAGAGAAATGCTTTTAGACCAGACACCATGAATGCAACAGATTCTACATAGCCTTCTGTGGTTTCCTAGCATAAAAATAATCTAGGACTAAACAAATAGTGAGGGGGAAAGAACCAAACCAAACCAAAACAAAACCACAGAACAGAACTATTTCTACAACTTGAAGAAATGTGTCACGGCGTTAAAAAAAGTTCATGCTTTCCTTTTTATTTGTCATATGGAACTTGTCTTAGCAAGGGTCATCTAACACTACTAGAATTAACATGCCATCTTGCCTGTATGATATTAAAATATCCCTGAATAGCTAAGTACAGCCGCTTCTCACGGAGATTCACAAAACAACCCAAGTGGATCCTTTATCCAGCTTACATTTTAAAAAGGCTGGTCTTGCTCCCTTGAATAACAAGAAGAATATCCGGCAAAATAGGACAAAAAATTATGAAAACACTCTCATTGCATACAATGCCAAAAATCTGGAGATGTCATCAATAACTGTCATCACAGACACAAACCAACAATTCAGAATATTAAAAGATACACTATACATTTCTGATAATCAATCTTCTATGTTTTATTATGTATTTTTCCTTTCTTTAAGTATTTTATTCTTTCCCATCAGAAATGCTCTCAGAAAAGATCTAGTCATGCACTTTTTTTTCTTTTCCCAAAACCTGCATTTCTACTACAAGTCTCCTGGATTCCTGTATCCGTGTAATTAGCTGGAAGTCTCATTTTTCATTTACGAAAACCAAAATAATGTTTCTGCTCATTATGGTTGTCAAAGACATCTTAAGACTATTAAAGTTTCAAAGTTCAAGAATCCCCATGTTTTTAAGCAAACCTTTGTATGTTAGGCATCTTTTACTCATGTTTTGAATGTTCATATTTAGTGGTACTGCACCAGCTCTGTGAGTAAATTTAAAAAAAATGGAATGCAGAAACATATAGGTAGGGTTATATCAACCCTGGGATCTGGAAAGGGGTTTCTTTTTTCCCCTCCAGATTTCTGTTTGGGAATTTCCATCCTCCAGAAAAACCAGGTGAAGAAACAGAAGGCACTCTGCACAGAAAAATAATTGCTTTCTAATCTACTACAACTATTTATCTTTGGTGAATTTAAAAGCTACCAAAGATGTGGATCAGAACACACTAATATAAATGGAAATCCAATAGTTTATACTCCAAAAAGGGAGTGGAAATTTTCCTTTGAAAATAGAAAGTATGAACAACTTATCAAATATGTAGAACTGAGAAGTGGTTTTATTACGTCTCATCACAGCCTGTCTGCGCGGCACAGTATGCATCTATAAATAACCTTACTTATACTGCTATTGTATATTCCCTATTTATGTTGAAATCCCCCTAGAGTAGCCACACAGTTTTTCTGCTTCACTGTCCAAAGCATGCATGATTTCATCTTCCAGTAACATTCACAGGCAACACATTTTCAGTATAAAATGGGCGTAATGTACCTCTTCCATGCATGGAAGAAAAAATAGAATTATGGACTTCAGGTCTATCATATGAAATACAACAGAACATTTTAATTTCAATTTCATTCTCAAACAACTCCCTTCCGCTGTGGAATAGACTCAGATTCTCCAAAGTGTTTAGGTGCTAAAGTCATGGTGAAAAAATGTAATGGGACTCTGGTCCCTGGAGCTCAGGAAACCCTGAGCTCTTTCTGTCCATAACCAAGCATCGACACATAAAATCTCAGAAACCTAAATAGAACACTTCCAGTAGTCATATTTGGATTATGCCTAACTGAAAACGTGCCACTGTAAATTTGATCTGCAGAACCAAAGTTCAGCTTTTGTCAAGTCAATGTTTGGTTGGCTAATTATTTTTTCAACAAAATGTTCCCGTTAAGTTCTTAGAATGGTTTTAGGCAGTAGAACAGGAATTCCAGTGTACTCTGGAATACCAGTGAGGCATGCAGATGCCATTAGTAATGCTCTTACACTTACACAACTTATTAAACTTAAATTCAAAAGAATATACAAATAAATCATAGGTTTGTTTATTATGAAATTACTTGTTGACAAAGCATAAAATCATGTCGGTTTTTACCTATTTTTTTTTCTCAGCTGACCATAGACTTCACATCCCTTGAGTTTGAAGTGGCCCACAAAATTGCCCCAAAGCATTTAGCACTGTTTATAAGACAAGGGAAAAGCAAAAAAACAAGATACTTGGTAGGGCACTGTTATTCTCTGCTTGTTTTTAATACTTGTGCATCTTCCAAGCAACAAGGAAAATAATTATTCGCAATTTGGAGGGTGATGGCAAAACCCACCTTCAGTATCTCTGAAGAGTTGCCCACATACTTTCAGTTCTACCGGCGTGAGCTGTCTTTGGCTGAGTTGGAGCAGGCGAGCTCCAGGACGTACCCTGCAGTCCCGCCTCTGTCACCATCCCCCAGGAAGCCAGGGTGCAAAAAGCCGGGAAGAGGGTGTGAGTCTGAATATTCTGTTGGGTCAGTGCACTGCTTATCCCTGCAGACCTGGTGGCTGGGAATACCCTGGTTCCAATAGGAGAGAGGGAGATTTTAGTCCATTTTGTACAAAGACTGACATTTTAGGATAAAGTAGCATCAAATTAGGAAGGAGAGTGATGCAGAGATACAAAGAGTCAAGGACTGAATGAACTACCAAAAAGCAATTAGGAAAGGATGACAATTATTATCTCCTATTACAAAGAGATTATAATGGCCAAAAGACAAAAACTGAAAAAAAAAGTTCGGAGACATCTTTCCTTGGTGTGATTGTGAGTTTGCTGCATAGATCCCTGGAGGGGTTCAAGGCCAGGCTGGATGAGACTTTGGGCAACCTGGGCTGGTGGGAGATGTCCCTGCCCATGGCAGGGGGTGGCACTGGATGATCTCTAAGGTCCTTTCCAACCCAAACCATTCTGTGATTCTATGTTGCCTAATTTATTGTATTAGCAACATCACCTCTAGAAAGCAAACAACAGTTGGGCACTATACACTAGCAATTCAAATAAAGCTGGACTGATGAACCTACCCTCTGGAAGAATACGTGGGCTAATCATACTTAATACCACTTACTCAAGACTTTCAGCAGAACAAACACGAAAGGAGAGAAGACACGGTGAAAACAAATATCAATAAGTATCACTAATCTGAATTCAGATTTCTTAGGGAAATTCATAAATTTCATAGAGCTGATATTCCAAACATAATTATCTTACTGAGTTAGGCAGCTCTGAGGTGTGGAGCTCTTTGAAGCAGTATTTTACAGTCTGTCTTGAAATATGTATAGAAACATATACTACAGCAATCTTGCTCTTGTTATATAATTTTAGTGTTAAAATTTAGCCATCACCCTTTGCCCAAATGCAATGTGACTGACTGCTCTGTGATGCCTACAGACCATCAGACAGACCAATGCACTCCGATGCTTTGCGTGAAGAATTCCCTGGCCACAGGAACTTCTGAGATTACTGCCCCTCTGTGAAATGAGATTGTGCACACCTGACTGACACATGAACCACACACAATCTTCCTTGACTTTTCTAGGCCCTAATGAAAAGAGAGACACATCCTGCTACAGCTCCTAAAGAATTAATGAGGTTAGTTAGTAGGTGTGATGCAAGTCATGACTGATCTGGAAAAGAAGTGTAGAAGTATCACCTTATTTTGCATGGATCCAGGTAGGGCAGGAGCCTGGCTTGCATTTACAAATATAATCTTTTTTCTGTTGGAAATTTTCTTTCAGTTGGAAATGTTATTGATGTGATAAGAAAGAAAAGGGAAAACTCCAACCTCATTAACAGTTGTAGCGTGGTTGCCCTCATGAGGTGACTAAGGGAGGTGTGACACAGGTCTCTCAAATGATAGATGGTTCCGAGAAGGCAGGTAGGCAGTCATTGCTCACTATTTCTTACAGTACAAGGCGGCTTCTACACTCACACTCTCAAGTGACTTCAAAACGAACAGAAGGAGGAGTTGTGCAGGCAATGCAGAGTGAATCGTGTGTGGCTTCTTCGTTTGTGACATTGTGAAGACAAAGAACTGAGTGCCAAAGAAAGGATTACCCATTCCTATGGGAGACACATCAGTCAGTGGCTATTAGAAGTTTTTTCAGGTGCAGTTTTCAGCTTGGGAAGTTCTTAAGTAGCTGGTTAGGAAGGTGGTTGAGTATTTAAAAGAATGGATTGCTTCATAGCTGTTCTTGCATTTCTTCCCCAGATAAGTGCTAATGGCCACTGGGAAAGAGGGGATAATGGAGCTGAAGGGATTTGCAGCCAAATGTAGGTACTTTTATGTCTGTTTTTCCTGAACTTTGTGGTTTTCCTTAACATAAGCTGTTCATAATACTGAGAAATTATTAAATTTCATGGCATTTTCTTGGCTTTTACCATCTGATGGGATTCTCATTTAGATGAGCAGATGGGTTCTGGTTTTGCCTGTGCACTGACTTTTGTGATGAGGTAGAGGCACTGTCCTGTCAAAGTCACTCTTAACAATTGTTGGATACTTGCAGTTCTGGAGTAAATCTCACAGAGTGAGAGCTGTAGCTGGAAACAGTGTCTCAGAATAAAAAAGCCCACCTGAAGTGGGCTTAAATAGCAAACTTTTGGACACAATGATTTTTAAATTTGTGCTATGAACCGGAGTAATTTACTTGCCACTCCTAATCCAGGAAGGACTTCAGGATTCCGTCCTGTGATGATGAATGGCTAGTGATGGACACATTGTCTAGTGCTACAACTACGCTGCTAGAGTGAATGGAGTTTGTTACCCCACTTCTAAGGACAGCTCCATTTACAGCTTAAAGAATCCTTTCAAAATGAACTGGATCACTTGGTAGTGAATAATATCTGGGCAGTAGGGAATAGTAGGCACTAGTTTTTAGAATGAGCAATGGCAGAAAAAACTGAAGAGAAACTTGTTTTTACCTAAAATCATAGAATCATAGAATCATTAGGTTGGAAAAGACCTCAAGGATCATCAAGACCACCTGTAAACCCAACACCACCTGACCCACTAACCCATGTCCCCAAGCACCACATCTACACGTTTCTTGAACACCTCCAGGGATGGTGACTCCACCACTGCCCTGGGCAGCCTGTTCCAATGCCTGAGCACTCTTTCAGTGAAGACATTTTTTCTAATATCCAGCCTAAACCTCCCCTGGTGCAACTTGAGGCCATTTCCTCTTGTCCTATCACTTGTTACTTTAGAGCAGAGCCCAGCACCCACCTCACTGCACCCTCCTTTCAGGCAGCTGTAGAGAGTGATGAGGTCTCCTCTCAGCCTCTTCTCCAGACTAAACACCCCCAGCTCCCTCAGCCGCTCCTCGTCAGACCTGTGCTCCAGACAGTGTGTAGCATCTATTGTTGCCATCCCAACAAAATTAGGAGTTGCTCCTCTTTGGTGCCCTGTATATGTAACATATTCAGTGTCTCACTGTAAATGATGCATCTCAGAGCAAATACAGTTCCTTAAAGCCTGAAATGCAGCTACCCAGAACTGTGTTATCTGCTGAAGCTTTTCCGTAATCATGGCACCGAGATTGATTTGAAGAACTTTGTCAGCACATCTCTGTGCAACTTTAGTGCATTGCTCATCCTCCATATAAAGTCGAAGCACTTCTATCTTTACACATCCCACACCTACCAGAGCTCCAAAATATCTCCCAATTTACAGAGCTTCTGGAACAATTACGCTTTGTGCAGTGTTTTCCAGGTCAAACTGTTCTTTCTAAATAGTTAATTAGCTCTGTTTTGGTTAAACAATTATTCATGACCTAGTCTCAGTTTCCTCCGATTTTTTTTCACTATTTGTAATGCTTACCCACGTAGTCCCACTAAAAAAATAAGGTTCATTTGGGAATCACCTTTGCTTTGCTTTTTTATTTGTTATAATATCTAGTCACCTAAATCTCACGGGACTATTTTTGTTTACTGATTAGGTAGTTGATGCTTTTTATGCAACTGTTTCACAAATGAGCTCTGCTGTGAAAGATGGGGATATAATTATGCTACTATAACTATGGGGAGGCTAATAGTCACAAGCGTTTAATTAGCATCCAGAAGTAGCTTGAATGCTTCGAAATAAGTAATTATCGCATGGCTTACTCCAAACAAATTACATTCTTTTGTTAAAAATGTGTTACCAAATTGAGGATTAGATCTGTGCTTTTGTGGGGAGGTTAGGGTTGTCATTCAGACCTGTGACAGACACTGGTATCACACCATTACTGTATTGCCCAGAGGTGGCTGAGGACAACACTGAGAGTACTGAACAAATTGTACCTGCAGGACAGAAGGTGCCAGAAACCACTCTCAGCATAACTGAGTGCATAAAGACAGAAATTCTTGAATATACAGGAAAAGAGCAGCATAAATAAAATGCTCTTTCCTAAGAGAGAAAGTGCAATGCATCAAACATACTTTGAGTGAGACAGAAACAATCATACTGTGGAATCTCCCAGGAAAAGAAAGGGAATTTAGCTTCTCAAGATTGTTCCAGTATATGGTGTTAAACTTTTATTACGGTACATTTCTTTACAGAGCTCTCTTCACAAGTGAAGCAGCTCTCTTCTTAGGATCTGGTCTGACTGATCTAGAAATACCCATCTCTCACACTCTGTCTTTTTTAATTACGCAACATGCTTGGAGTTAGTCATCTTCATTTACAACACCTCACTGGAGATCAAGCACCATTAACATCCCTCCGTGCCTTGATTCCTGGAGTGTGTGGCTGTCAGTTTGGTTATACTCACTTTGCCGTCGCTCGTGCAGTGTTGTTGGGCTGTGGCTCCAGGAGCCTCTCCACCTCTCTGCCCCTTTGCCTTTCCA
>NW_010117335.1:46258-46690 GCF_000699245.1 Pterocles gutturalis
TAAGGAGCCTCTGGACTTCAGAATTAACTTTGCCGTGCCTCATTAAACACAGTTATTTTGTCAGTCTTGTAACATTTTTACTGAGTCTGTTCGCAGCTGATGTAGAAGGATCTCTTCAGATATTTGCTCATTATGTCCCTGGAAGCTTTTGTTGGTTTGTTTAGGTCTTATCATAGAATCATAGAATCACAGAATGGTTTGGGTTGGAAGGGACCTTAAAGCCCATCCAGTCCCACCCCCCTGCCATGGGCAGGGACACCTCCCACCAGCCCAGGTTGCTCAAAGCCTCATCCAGCCTGGCCTTGAACCCCTCCAGGGATGGGGCATCCACAGCTCCTCTGGGCAACCTGGGCCACTGCCTCACCCCCCACACAGGAAAACATTTCTTCCTAATATCTAGACAAAATCTGCCCTCTTCCAGTGTAAATCCAT
>NW_010117336.1:0-18962 GCF_000699245.1 Pterocles gutturalis
TTCTGAGGGGTTTGCAGGTACCTCAGAATGTGTGCGAAAGGATTTTGATTCAGTGGGGTCCCGGCTTTGGTCCAGGCCACCTCTCTTCTGGCTGATGGATCCCCACTGCTCCTAAAGCTGCTTTTAGGAACAGGGGAAAGACCTGTCGCGACAGGAGGTGCGCAGCCGGGTGGTGTCGAGGCAGTGGGCAAGGTGGTGGCAGTCCCTGGGGGTCCTGAGCAGCCCCCGGCCTGGCAGGGTGCTGGTGGGGGTTTTGGTGAGCTGAGGAGGGGCTCCTCCCCATCCCCCCGATAGACATCAGCACACACGAGCTCCAGGTGTACAACCGCAGATGGAGACGGTTTTTTCTTTGCTGTTGGCTCTCAAGCAGCTAATGCAGAAGTGAAAAATAGAGTTTCTGTAACTGTTCATCACACGTGCGGATGCCTTCATACGCCTTACAGTGTTCTTTGGGTCTCTTTCAGCGTTATTTTGGGATCTCGACTACCTTTGCGAGGCAGTTGTGACAAATCTAACTTTCCCCAAACGCGTGTACTGGATAGATTGCAGTAACCCAAATTATCGTGCGAATTACATAAATTGGGATAGCGGGAATTGAAGTAACTCAGGAACAACTGAAACAATTTGCTCGTGCTTGCAAGGTGAGTACTCTGCTGGAGAGCGGCGGCTGGACCGGCCACTGCTGGGGCCAAGGAGACAGAATGGAGGGTGGGCGTAGGTGACACTCTGAAGGCAGCCTGAGGATGCTTCTGTAAAAGATACAAATCTCTAATTTCAGCGAGTTCTAGTTCTGATTTGAAAAATCCTCACAGATGTAAAAAGATAGTAAATGTGCTCCTCAACCGAGGGTAAACATCTTGAAGAGTCGGGGATCTCATACTGCATTGGTGAGGTGTGGCGGGTGCCTGGGGAATGAACGGTGATGATAGATGCGTTTCTAGCCTAGCGATGGGACTGTGGCACACGTCGTCATTCTCTTGGTACACTGCTATGCGTGCCTTCAATCTGAAAGAAAAATCCCTTAGTTGTGTCATATGTGCAATAATCACTGCATCTAAATAGATTTGTATTGAGGTTATCACTCTGACACGTCAGACAAGTTTAATACACTTCATTAGGTGATAAAGCAGTGCAGTGAATTGTTTTAATGGAGAGGAGATTTTTAGTGCAAATTGGACAAACATACAACTTCACGGTTGTAGGAACAGATGTCATATTAAGTCTTAACTAGGTTTTCCTTTTCTTTGTCTTGTGAAGCTGCCTACTTTAGTCTCCTGTTCGTTTTTGGAAGTACCCTCAAATGTAGTCCAGTTTGACCTAATTTATGTGTGCTCCAGATGTAACTGAAAGGTGTGTGTACAGATTGTATGTTACCTTGTGAATCAAACAAAACGATTTGAAGGAAACTTTGAAGTACTACACAGATAGCAAAGCTGACAGCTTTGTTTCCTCCGCTTTTCAGAGTAGAGACCAGTGAAGCATCTTTGAAGAAGCTTCCTGTTGGAATGCCTCACTTTAATGCAGCTGCAGCTCTGCATTTCTGTGTGCTGCTCTCTGCATTTCCTGCACAATATTTTATATCCCAGTGGTACAGGACAGATTCTGCTCAACGCATCCGTATAACAGAAAGGTTGTAAGTCTTTCTTTCCCTGCTGGATTTGTTTATAAGAGAGTTCCGTTTCTCATCCCCAATGACACTTTGTCCTGGAAAGTTGGAGTGCGGGTGGAATACACTGGCCATTCCTACATGAAAACAACATTCAAATCATGCCTCAGACATTTTTGTGGCTTAATGTGACTGTATTTAGTTGTTTAAAGATGTCCTGCAAAATTTGAATAACAACAATTGCTTTCTTCACAGAAAAATCTGTGTATAATCTGTGTGAGTGCACAACTGTGCCTCCATCTCATTCTGCTTTTTGGATCTTCCAATATACGTTACTATGGCTTATGTCCCTTTAAAAAGGGGGAAATGAAGTGTTTGATGAGTAAGACTACTTCTAACTTTCCATTACCTTTTGACAGTTAGTGTTCAAATAGGTTTTCTTGCATAGTGTGACTCAGTGCAGAGTCTTAACCAACAAAAATTCATTCATGGCAAATTACTGAAGGCAGGCATCATGACAGAGTTAAGTAAGTAGTGCCCTTTTCTGTATGAAATAGGAAGTTATGGATTGACAAGGTTGCATGCATCTATCTCCAAACGTAAAGTGGACTTTGTCAGGTCCAAATATTTGATAGCGTTAACCATTGGCAAATGTTGGTATTTTGAAGATGAACCATGTGAAGAGGGACTTCCATGACTTAGTTTTAACACTGCAGCCTGTGTCGTGCCTTGGTTGTGTGGTTCATCTGTAGAACTCAAACACCAGAAGCAAGGAAAGCAAAAGATTGGCCTCATAAAAAAAGAACTAAGTCTGGCTTTGTGCGTAAAGACACAGATTTAAATAAGTTTCAGGTTTCATGACATGAGCCAGCTACTAACCGTTTAGATGTATGCAAAACTTTTTAGGCTATTTTTAAGAGTCTTTTGACTACGTGCACCATTTTTGAAATGTCTCATGCTTACTGTTCTCAAGTAACAGCTGAGACTGCAGAATCTGATGCAATTTGGCAATTCCTATGGTCTGAGTACAGAAAGCAAGCAACCTTGTAATGCAAAATGTCATTTTCCAAAATTAACCTATGGTTTATTGGTACAAGTGACGATGGAAAGAATATTAATTTGAAGTCTAGATATTAATCTTGAGGAGAACTTCCTCCTGGTCACTGACTTTATTTTCCTGTTTGCTATAGAAGTAAAGTTTAAATATAAAAAAAAATACACAAATACTACAGAAAGTTTTTTTAAACAATGTGATGATCGCTTTTATTACTGAAGGATAATTGCCTCTTGGAGCAGCTTTACGAAATCTTACTTGAGTCTGGATGCGTGGGCAGATCGTTTAAAGCTGTGGCTATCAAATACAAGGTAGGATGTTATGTACACTTAAGAATAAATTTCAGACATGGCCTCTTAACAGGAAGGTATGCTGTAGTAGTGAAATAAGTAACAAAGGGGAAGTGTCTCTTAGTTTCTTGTTTAGACTGGTTGTTGAGTTTCTACCAGTTTTAAGAAGACCTTTTGCCTGTATTCTACACGAACATGCAGTTTGAACTCCATGCAAAACTAAATATAAATCATGGCAGTAATTCTGTACATGTTATCCTCTACTTAAAATTTATCTGATTGTGAATTCAGGAGGATTAACCATATTAATGATTCTAAGCAGCTACATGGTTGTAGGGTCAGATCCTACAACATGGGATGGACATGTAGTCCATCTAGGTAGAACCACCAAATACGACAGTTCAAGCATTTTTTATATTATAAAGCATTGATTATCCTAAAAATATGTTGTCATTTGAGACCTTCCAAACATGCTATATTAGCTGCTCTTTTCAAGAATGCAGTCTGACAAGTCAACATATTTGTCCAGTCCTGTTCCTGTTAAAAGGTATTTGTCAACCTTAAGTCTTCCTACAGATTTGAGCTAAACCAAGATTTTTTGAAAAGTATTGTTTGCACAGTTGTGGAACCTGCTCTTACTTTCTTCTAGGTAGTGTGAAGGGTGTAAGACTGAAAGAGGGAAGGTGGTGAACATCGTAAAAGAGGAAGGAGATTAGGACAACCTATAGTATAATACATTTGTTCACAGGCTGCTCCTGTTCCATTGCCAGACGGAATATTTGAAATTAAAACCATAAGCCATTTCCCCTTTTAACAGATGTTCCTCCCCTAGCCCCCACCCTTTACATTCACATGAAATTCAGCCTAGTGCAGGAGAAGTTATACTTCGTGTAGCCTCAAGCTGGGACTCATTGTGAGACACCTTGTCCTTACCAATGTTAAACGATCTTTAAAGATTTCATAATAGAATTTACAAAAGATACTGAAGAATCACTGTTCAAGTTCAGAATAATACTTCGTCACCTATTGAAAATAAATGGGTTTCCTCTGATATAAAAATTATAACGCAGCTGTATAGTTATATATCTAAAGAAACTAGATTCACCCTCTTTTCTCCTGCTGGAACAAATTCCTTTGTTTTGTGTATTCCTTAAAAGTAGTTTTAATGTAAAACTCTCATTCTGTTTGGCCTTCAAATTGTGAAGAATTTTGTATCACAGCTTTGCAGTATCCCTTTATTCAGACAAACGCTTAAGATAATCAGAGGGTTGACTATCCTAAAACTCAGTTTCTAAAGAACTTGTTTGAATGTTCGGTTATTAATTTTACATTTTAGGAATTGGTACTATGGAGAAAAGAAAACTAAAATTGGTGACAATGAAGGAGAAACCCATTCTTATTTTGCAGGTATTGGTTTGCAATCCTTTTGGATTTCGCTTGTGCTATTGTCTTCTATAAGGTCTTCTATAGTGGATTTCTATAGTTGCTTTTTAAATGGTAGACTTTTTTTTTCCTCTCTCTAAACATTATTGATAAAGTTCAGTAAGCAAAACAGAAAATGTCAAACCCAAGGCCTTTTATCCTGTGTTCTGTTGTAATATCAATATGATATACTATGCGTATGGATCTGTTTTATTGACTAGAGCTGAGTGTGCCTATTTTGTATTGACGTATGAAACAGTGGTATAGCTTTCATCCGATTCAAATGAACTGATTTAGATAAACTTAACAGAAGGAAAAACAAAGTTGATCAGTCTGCTCCTGGAAAGAAATTCCCTGCAGTCAGACTGAATATTATAATTCTGTGACCCAAACTGGAAAAAACTAATGGCAAAAGCAGTCAGCATGTGTAAGCACTGTAAAATATTGTGTGTAAGGCTGAAGTAATTGCCAATACATACACGTGTCTGTGTTTCTGAAAACTCTGTTAATATGTAATATCAAAGGCATACAAATAGAGAAATGCATACCTTGGTGGATGTTTCTTTGTCAAATATCACAGTAAAATTCTGGGGGGAAAAAACCAAAGTACCTGTTCCCGTGTTTACTTTCTGTATTAATCTAATTATCACTTATCTTCCAGTAGAAGTCAGAATGTCTGTTCAAATGTTTAATATATGTGATCGAACACCCTTGCTAAGTCTCTTTCTTTGTTACATTAGAATCAACTCATGTTCGCAGCCCAAAGCCTGAATATGTTCGGTTCAGTGTGGGACAGGTGATAGTTCACAAAAGATTGGGCTATTCAGGAGTCATTGTTGGATGGGATGTAACAGCTAAAGCTCCAGAAGAATGGCTCCAACACAGATATCCTCCAGCAAAACAGGTCTGAATGTATTAAACTCTTGCTTTATTAATAAATACACAGAATAACTCAGGTTAAAAAACCCCTCAGAAACATTGCTACAGCTTTTATCTTTCAGCGTAGGTATAATTGGTAACGTCTTCATTGCACCTAAGAAATGCGAGTAATCCTTTGTGTTTTATCAGTTCCAGTTAGAAAGCAATATTTTTGGGGATCTGGACACTTGGAATGTAGATCTGTTTAACAATGTATTTTTGTTAGAATTCTTGAAGCTTTTGAAATTCTCTAGCCTAAGTCCTTGTTGTATTTGAAAATCCTTGTTGGCAGCGCTGGTCTGGTAATGCAGTGCTGCACACTCTGTGGGTTGGCCGCTGACATGTTCCTTAAGTGGCACGAAGGCACTAATCATTAGTCAAAGAGGACTGAAAATTAGAAAAAATGAGAAACTGCCAGTAGCAGAGAATTCAAGTTCAGCTGGGAGCAGACATTCAGTCCTGTTCTGCGCATTTTTTTCCTTCCGTGCTGTAATGTTATCCACCTGCCATTCATCTTTGGCTTCTAAACCACCTGCATCCTTGCTTTCTTTTCTCCTTTCCTTTTCTCCTGGCAGTATTGTTGTCACCAGCTCAACACCCATGAATTTCCCATCAGGCATTCTGATGCTTTTCATGTACCTTGTATTGTTCTGTTCTCCCAGGGACCTTGTGTTCATCTTCTTTGTTTTAGTTTCAGTAGTGATAACGTCGTTTAAGTGTGTGTCTCTCAAGTGTGTTTGAACTTGCCTTTGCCTTTTCACGTGACATGTATCAGCTCTGCAAAATGCCTTCTACTGAGGTGGTATTATAATCTGAATTTCTCTCTGGTGTTCTCTGTTGCCACTTGTGAAGGAAGAAGGGTGACTAACAAATTATTATGGGACCTATACACAAAAAGCAGGGATTGTCCAAGTCATGTTTCTTCCAAGATCTATGGGAGAAAATGTTAATTAAAATCTTGACTCTTTAAAATCTTGACTTCAGATATGCCAAGAACATCATGTATTACAGTTTTGATTGCTTTGTATTTAGTTTTCCAAACTGACATTGGTAAGATCATACAAATGAACTTGCTGCATGTATATATTGAGTGGGTGTAGGTTCTGTACGCCTGGTGAGAGTTAACTGATTACAGAACATCATCTTTAGTCATCATCTCCCCTTGAGGCTAACTATTTTCCTTCTGTTTTTACAGGATCTAAAAGATACTCCTCACTATCGAATTCTAATTAACGAAGTAAATGGTTTTGGCAAATCTACAGCTTACATTCCTGAGGAAGAGATAACACTTGTTATGGGATTACAGGTAGTATTTATTTTCTGTTCAGTTGGAAGTTGTTTGTTATCCTGTAGGGTTACAAGCTGGTTGACCTTTGGCTTAATAGATACAATCTATTTTGCAAAGTTAGTGAAAACTAATAGAAAAAACAGATAAATTACTGCTGTGCTTTCAAGTATGTGTTTTTGGAAGATAATAAATGACCAAACCCAGGTAGTGTCTACTTCAAAGTATCCAACTGCCTGGTCTTGTAAGTGTTTCAGCAACTTGACTTCTGTTCTGTACAGGCTGTTGCAGATATGGACTCTTGTTTCAGGATTTCACTGGCTTATTAAAGTTGGACGAGTCATTTAATCTCTTTCTGCTGATCTAGCAAAGCGTATTGGTTTCTCAATTTGACTCTGAAAAATCTGCATTTCAAACATCTCCTGCTCAGCTGCTGCCCAGACTGAATGATGTCTCCCTTCTTAACTGCAAAACTCTCTGAGAGCCAAAAATTCTGTTTTGTGTATCATGGTCTTTGTAGCTAGTGCTGTTGCGGATGCCTTGTTTTAACTGGTGATAGGGCGGGATCTGTATTCATAACAACAGGAAGTAGCTGAACCATTCATCTGCCAGGAGCTTCTTGGTCAAGCCAAACAGAGGAGATTCAAACTGAGATATTTTGCCTTTCAGGAGAACCCCCCAAAGGAATTGTGTCAGTTAGGTGGGCCTGAAGACATGCTCTCTCTTGAAAGTGCCACTGCACATAATGGACGCCCCTCAGTCAATGGGGACAAACAGTATGACACCATTCCCTCTTTTATTTGGGAGAAGCCTTAGTTCCAGTCCTTGTTCCTGTTTTAGCCATTGATAGTAATATAAAATGTGCTAACACGCCTGAACTTAGGAGCAGGAACTATGCTGTCCCAGATAAGTGTCACAAGTATTTAAAATCAGGTTCTGACCACGTTAACATATGTGTGTAAAAAATGCCATTGTGTCATTATGTCAGTCAGCTGGCTGCCTTCCGTCACCTTTATAGTCCATGGTGAGAAACGTATATCTCACCTTAAACATTTCCCTTGCATAAACTAGCCTGTAAGACATCAGATTGCTTTATTCACCTGTGTGACAGGCTAATTATCCCCACAGCTCATTAGGGGAACTGATGGTAACAAGCTCACAAAATCAGATATTTGGAAGTTGTCTAGTTGAGACTAATTACAAATGGTGAGTCACGCCTATACCTCAAGTTCAAAAGAAGGTCTGTGGATTGCCCTCACTCAGCCTTTCCTACCGCCTAATCGGTAGAGTAATTGCCTGAAGACTTGAGACTAATGAGAAATGTTTAGACTTGTCCTAACCCTTTCCCAGTTGACAGTTCTAACCACTCACTGTAGGCTTTGTGCATTGTGTCAAAGCACGTAACTTGGATTGCCCTTTGTGGATTTGCATCTTCAAGCTGGACATTGTGGTACCTAAGGCCATCGACTTAGTGTCTCTTCACCATTTCCCCAACGACTTCTTCACTGTTCCCGCAGCCCAGCTGTGTCAGATAAGTGATCCAGAGGAAAAAAAAAAACAAAAAACACCCAAATATCTCTAGCAGCAACAAATGAGTCACAACTACTTCAGTAAGAAACAGTCCTGATTTGAAAACATCAGTGCTGCTGCAGATCTAGCATGTAATATCTCATGAGATACAGTCAACATCTGTAGAGTACTGTGGCAGTTTGAGAAAGCCCCTGTTCTCATGACATAAATTAGGTTAAGGTACATGGAAAATCCCACGGAAAGTATCTCTGTGTACATTATGTATTTAAAAACTGATCAGGAGTTTCCAAAAGTTAACTGTAGTAATTTAAAAGAATAATTAAAGTCTCAGTTTATATTTATTGCTAATTCTGGTGCTTATTCAACTTCAAATGTTAATTTTCTCAGGTACATCACCCTGATATGAAAACCTATTTCAGTGGATACAGTGGATCAAAATACATCATGCAGCCATGGTTGAAAAGAATCTATCCTCATGACTGAAGTGTTTAAGTGTTTGTACATGTAACGTACATCCAGACAATGTATTTTCTTTTTAAACTTGAGCAAACAGGTACCAGGATAAAACTCATGTATATTTTTCCTATGATGAAATAAAACATTCCCAAGCATGTTTTATGTTGAACAATTAATTTCATTAGAAGTGAACACACTGCATGTTCAGTTTACTCATGACTCAGGACAGGGATTAATTTCTTCACAAATTTGGGAGGAAAGGTTTAACTATAGCCCAGTTTCTGCTAGGAGTACCAAAGGCTTTGCACATCAACGGTCTTGCCCTTTTACAGGGGAAGAGGACAAAACTAAACAGTTAAGAACTGTACTTTCAGAATTAATTGTAACCTTAATTTTAGGCCAACAGGAACTGAAGTATTTCTGGGGAGAGAGGTAGTAAGTAAATCCTGCAATCCTTTGACTACTCTCTCTACAAAAACATGCATCGTGCTGCTTTCAAACAACACCTGCAAAGGAACAGTTAATCTGTTTTTTTGCACCTAGACAGATATGTTAAGAAACCACCTACTCTGACTCACTACCCAAACCACATTCTTAACTCCTCCCTTAACTCTACTTGCTCCCATAAGAATCAAGTTAAAAAACAACAGCATAAAACTCAAGAAAGCATAAAAAATTTATTAAAAAAATGTGTAGGACCTGAAAGTTTCTAGAGTAACTTGTTTCTTCTGTTCTCTTTTCCCTTTATCTCAAACACAGCAAACACTCTACACGAAGCATAAGCAGTAGCATTCTGGATTCTTTCCTGCAGAGTCAGTGAAGCATGAGAGTTTGACAGGTGACTGTCTATGTGGCCCCCCCATTCTTTCGTTTCTTCTTCTTTTATTAACAAAGGTTTTCCCAATGACTGGCCAAACAGTCGACAGACTTCTTGAGCTTTCTGCCGTGTGTTTCCAACAGCAGCCACACATACTTGACGGCTGAGAGGCAGAAAAAGCAGCACAATAAAAAGCAGGGACAACTGATGCACAAGTATACCTGCCAAGCATTATTATTTTTTTTTAAAGCCTCAGCTTTTGTAACTGCATAGATGTAAAGCACATCACCTTCCCCCAGCTTCTGGGTGATAGGTTAGGAGTTTGAAAGGGGACTGTGCAGAGAAAATGTTAGCATCCCCATCAGTAATGGAAATTGGCAAGGTTAATTAGAATGATCAACATCTGGCAATACTCTGGTACATCAGGAATAAATACAGATTAAATCTGTACATACTGATGTAACCGAAGTCAAATTCTGTTGACCTAATATTCACAGCAGATTATACTTCCAATGGAAATCAGTGCAAAACTATTTTTTATTACATTCTGCTTTCGCACAGGGACACTGCCGAAAGAACAAACTGTATCTTCTAGGCTGAATGGCATTAGTTTATAAGTTACACTGAAAACAAATACTGAAATCTTTGAACATAAATTTTAATAGGTACGAAGGAAACTATTTGCTCCCATTACAAACAGTATAAATTATGTATTCACATTAACTGTTATCTGAGGCTGTAACAGAACTTACCGAAGGGTGTCTATGGCTTCTGGTGTATGGTAGAAATGAGGTGGACTGACAGTAACAGAGGCTCCTAACTTTTCAATGAGTAGATTGCAAACATTCTGCATTTTTCCAAAATCGCTGAATATAATACAGACCTGGGAGTGAATACAGACATCACACAAGCAATTTTTTTCTTTCTTCCCCTATGATTCAACACTTGTATTTAAATCAGTATAAAGCCAGAGACATACAAACTAACTAAATATACTACTAGTCCTGTAACTCCAACATTTACATAGAACACTTCTGTGTAGCCCTAGAGGTTTGCAACAGAAAGAAGTTCATAAAATGGTTTAAAACTGAGGATTAAGAACTGCTGTTTTGTGAGGAAGTACGGCATTTGTGGTATGCAGACAATTTGAAGAATGAATGTGCTCTTTGGGACGCATCATGACTAGATGGATCCTAGTTCTTCTCTTTTTAGGTTACTAAATGTTAATTATGCAGAAGCCCAAGCAAAATGATGCGGAAAACACTGTGCAGGAAGGACAATTATATTTCAATTCCAAGCATTAGGTTCCAGAAACCTAAACTGTGCGACTAAACTAAGCCTAGCTCAGCCCAGCTTGCAGTGGACTCAAATTCCTGTGTTGGCTGAACAGACTCACTCCACTGCGCACAGAGAACCGGGCACTTCAAGCTCGGGTTAGAAACAATTTAAACATGTAGCTGCCTATGGCTTTGGCTATAAGAAGCATTAGATACAGCTGCACCAGGAATCCAGGTGCTTTCCCAAGTGCTACAAAGCTGGTGCCACTACCAGCCCTGGATCTAGAACCCTACAGCCTCCCTGCAGAGAAGTGCCAGCCAGGCAGTGACCTTCCAGGCAGGAGCCAGCCTTTTTCTGTGGCACAGCACAGCCACCAGAAGCAAAGCAATAACGCCGAGCTGCTACAGCATTCAGAAATCAGAAATCCTGGGTCCCAAACTTTTTAGATGAACTAAACCCTCCACTTCCCAGTACAGGGCTCTCACCACCACATCAGGCTCACCTCCTCTCTTTTCCCTCTTAGAAACTGACTGAGATGGAGTGGCAAGAATGATCAAACAAAAGAACTGTGTGTCTTAAGCAAGAGATAAGATGCTCAAGACTGGGGCAGTTCTGGGCACTCAAGAAATTTATTGTTCAAAAAGAAGCATGTAATCAGGTACCCTTAGTGGCAGAAAACAACTGAGCAATAGCTGTGAATTTTGTTGCTTTTTCCCCCTAAAAAAATCAGTTTAGAGCTAGATCCAATAAATTCAACTTATATTTACAGAAGATACCTGAGCTTTAAAATGTAAAGCAGTGTTGCAGTTTCTTCAATTATGATTAAGGTTAAAAAGTGTGGAAAAAGTAACATAAGGGTATGCAAAACCATTATTAAAGACATTACCAGGTTTGGATAAGGCTGTAAAGGACAAGGACAATAAAAATTTATCTCCTTACAGTTGGAAGCGTATCTTTAATTCTTAATTATACCTTAAAATAGCTATTTGGGAATTGCTTCAATCTTCTAGAAATCTTACAGTAGAGAAATGGTAAAAAGAGTTTCTAGAATGAAATAACCTATGACATCTATAATTCTATGTAGAACACAAATATAATGGCAAACTCTTTACTAAAAAAACGAGCTTAAGTTAATTTTAAATTCATTTATATTGCCAAGGTATGCAAACACGCTGGTCAATGGAACTTCACTGGTTTCTGAAGCTGCACTAATGAAACAAGTATGTACATAAAGTGGGAAGCAAGGAGAAACTAATCTCTGCATAAAGAGCGATCATACTGCTACTTAAGTGTACAGGGCAGCCAAAACAGCAGTCCTACAGATAGATTTTTCCAGTTCTGACACCCAGGTGCTAGGCAACCAACTTCTGAAAAGCAATGGTCCAAGCTGCCTACAAATATACACTAAATCCATGTAATCTGCTTTCAACGAACAATCTCTGTTGTATAAAAATAACAGAAAAGAGACAATGGGTTAAGTTACCATGTAAGACTGAAGTGGTAAGCCTAAGCTTGTCTGTAGCCTAAATAATAATAATAATAAATAATAATTCAATATAGTTTTATTAATTTCTGAGTATAGCCCATCTAAAAAACATGGTGATTTAAGCTCTCATGATAGCAGGTGTCTGCTTGAAGAAGTTAAAGTCATTCAGAACATGACACTCATACCATTTGAGTATCTAAAGATTCATTTTAAAATACAAATTTTGTTCTCCAAATTCTTGATTATTTCTGTATTCATTGCTGTTACTTAGATGAGAATATGCCTTAAAGCAAACAAGCAAACTGAAGAGGCTGAACTCTGTTTCAGGGGACTGTAAGCAAGAGCTCTATAAAACAGCTATCATTTTATTGCAGGCTTCCAGGTTTAATTCATAGGAATCTGTAAATTTGCTGGGTAGTGATTAAACTTCGATGCTCTAAAAAGATCCATTGGCTGAAAACACATAATTTCCCTCAGTGAATGTTTCCAGCACAGCATTTATTTCTTACTATAGCATGAACACGTGAAAATATACTCCCCTGAGCTGCTTATGAAGTAAATGGGATTATCCCCATAATATTTAGCTTTCACACATCACTTTTTACCTACAGAATGAAAAGTCAATTACCTAGGAAACAATTAGTTTTGCTTTACTTGCAGCAAGCTGATGGCAGAGTTGTGTAGAACAGACCAAAGTCCAGGTGTTGTTCACCTGTGGCTTGAGCAGACCTAGATTAGGGCTGCCATGCCACTGCTGGCCCCCATCCACTCTCGTCCTCTGCCTTGCACTGCCTCCCGTTCAGGGTGCTAAAACAATGGGAAAAATCAAAGCTCATCTGGAAAAAGTTATTAACTGGAGAAGCTTTCTGAACTGACCTATCACCTGATCACCTAAGTACAACTCGTTGCAAAAAGCAGATGGCAGGAAGGTCTAGGGCGGAGTGCAGAGTCATGGGTTGCTTACCCAGAATGACAACCTTACAGCCCCAGAACCAAATACTCCCTTCTGTAACATTGGGTAATATTTAAAAAGCACACACTCATCTGAAAATAATTATTTCTATATTACAGTATAGAAATATATATATGTTGTATAGTATACAACAGAAGACTCCAACTGACCTTTGCTTTAAACTGCTGTCCTTCAGTCGTTTCTTTGCACTATGCTGCCTTTACTGGAGAGAACATCTACTCCTTGGTACAAGGAAAGACAGTCTGCAAATTGTTATTGCTCCTTGCTACATTTCTTATTATTTTTTCTATTATTATTTTTGGTGAGGTTGAATACGTACCTCTGCTTCCATTTGGTAAGTATTTTCTGCTCTACTAAAATCCTCTGTTACAGTCATATTTTCTTCCTAAAACAAAGTACAAGAAAATAATCTCAAAAGACAGAAATTACGCATATGTTGGAAATGTATGTACATTCTGTCCTGCAAAAGTCATAAGTAATAAGCCAAAACAGTTCAACTTAACAACAGAAATACAGAATTTTCGATGCAAATCTCTTCAGTGAAAAACTAGGTGGATGTTGGAGACTTCTTGACGTTTTTTAAAGTAAATTATATAGTACCTCTATAATGTAATTTCGCTGCTATTCATTTGAAGAGAACAATTAAGTCTTCAAAGTGACTGCTAGCTAGAAGCTGTGTGTGTCAGTGGGTAAACTGTAAATTCACCTGGTTCAAAAAACTAGAAGCTTCAATTGTTTTCAGAAAGTTACTATGTGAAAAGTGCTTTTCAGGACCCTATTTTAAGATATTTTAACAGTAGCAGCTTGTAGCACAGTGATTTGAACAATGACTGAGCATTTATATTTCCTACAGAGGCTCAAATCTTCAGGTTTATCACGGAACATGCATGCATAAGTTTATAGAAATGATATTAATAATGAGAAGCATTTTCCTTTTAAAACATCATATGGAAATTAGATCCATAAGTACCATTGCACAGCATCCTACGAGAAACACATTTTGAAATGTCCATTTTATGATTGATTGGCAGTGCTCGAGTACAAGTACAACAGTCCTAGTTGTGGATAATCTCTTCTAGTAAGGGCAAGGACAAGGGCCAGTTAGTCCCTAAAAAAATGTATTTCCTCTTTTGCAGTCATAGTTTGAGGTACTTTGGCAGCATGACTGGCTGTGGTTTGCTACCGAGTGCTCAGGTCAGTCAGGCACCAACAAATTTAACTTACAAAAATGGAGAAAATATTATTATTTATGATAGAATCGAATTACAATGGACAAAAAAGATTTGTTCCAGAGCTCTTACAGATCTTACAGAAAAGCT
This sequence comes from Pterocles gutturalis, assembly GCF_000699245.1. Taxonomy (NCBI): domain Eukaryota; kingdom Metazoa; phylum Chordata; class Aves; order Pterocliformes; family Pteroclidae; genus Pterocles; species Pterocles gutturalis. Next base: position 14,435 of record NW_010117336.1, read on the forward strand.
TTCTCCTACTACACATATTTTATAAAAATAACTATACTGTAATAAAACTTTAGAGCAACCATAGAAAAAGAGCATTTGTTTTTCCTTGTTTCCACTCCTTAAAAAAAAATATTTATCTTTCCTGCTAAACGGATCAAAGTCTTAGAATTTGGTTTTCCCCTCCACAAGGTTCCTGTGTATTTAAGGACAGTGCCATCCTGTGGCTCCAGGTACTACTGCAAGATCAATGCAATCTGCGTGAAAGATCATTTTGTGGAATCTGTTTTAACACTTCCCTCACAGCTAATTTTTATCCCACCAGATCTGACAGTAGCTGTATGTGTTACTGAAGATAAACGGACCAAATAACAGCTGAAGTCATAACAAGGTGGCCTCTCTAACCTTCTGTTAGAGACTTTGGTGGTGTTTGGGAGTGTGTTTGGGACAAAGATCAGGAAAAGACAGGTAGGTTACCACAGAGTTTTCAGTTGGAATCAGGACTTCAACTACACCAAAAGCAAAAGGCTTTTTTTCCTTTGGCTGTGGAAGTATCAATTTGATTGCAACAGCTACAGGAAAAAAAAAGAGTTTTCACTGTGACTTAGGGAAAGCTACACTTCTGATGTGTTGGGTATTCTGGATTTCTGGAATAACTTTCTCCGTCTTCTAAATCTGTGGGCCAAGAATCACAGTAGAAAAATCAAATGAATATAACATTATTGTTATGTGACAACTCAGTTACCCCAGAAGCCAATGAACAATTCTTAACAGAACTGCACCTGCATTCTGCTTAGCCTATTTTTTGAGCCAGCAGTGACACAAAACATCACTGTTGCAGGTACTGTAAACACAAAAATGAAAAAGACAATCAATAACCCACTCAGTTTACACTATTAAGTCTAGAACTATGCTTTGCCTTATATTTTCCTTATTTTCAACAACAAAAAAAAATCTTACATAGCCCTTCCTCCTACCTATGTGCTACTTGTGTACAGTTTATTCTTCACGCGAACATCATGTCCACCCTGACGACACCATGGCTGTTTACAGGAATGACTGCCCCTTCCCCAGAAGGGAAGAGGGAAAAAACTAAATAGATAATCAGAAAAAGCACATTTCAAGGAGACAGCTATATAACAACGAAAAGAGTTAGCTTTTTCCACCTGAACACAGCATTTTTGTTCTTAGGACTAAAGAAATGTGGAATGAGTCTTGATGTGCGGTCCTGGGAGTCCATCCATTATAGTGTCCCAGAGAGGTAAGGATCGTAAGCACCTACACCCCAGCTGGGCATCGGGGACCTGTGCTCCAGCCTCTCATCCCCTCACTCTGTCTGTTCTGTTTGGCATTAGATGGACAGAACGACAACCTAAACATCTATGGTGAAGAACTTTCTGCTGCCTATTCAAGAAATAACAGAAGTATACGTAACATTTTAAGAAAGGTGAAAATCAGATTTGTAGTCAGCAAATGTGAGGATACTTTGGGGATATTTATTAAAATACGCCGTAGTCTGAAGAAAGTGATGCCTTATGCAGGTTTCTACATTTCTTATTCAAGGATATATTGAAATTGGAAGATTTTGTAACTGTGAGCAAAACTACACATTCTTTTTTTTAAATTTTTTTTTTTCACTGACTATGCATGTGTATCTGTAACTGTGACTCCTAAATAACAGGTTTGAAATATGGAGAATATTGCATATATATCCAAGGGTATATCCCAGTGCAGACACAGTCTTAAGCCAGAGCCCACTGGATATAGATTGTGAGCTGGTTTGTTTGTTTTGGTAAATAACACTCTGACCAGTAACAAATATTATCACTGTTTTTAAACAAGATGGCCAATGACAATTGTTAGGTAGCGATTAAAACAAAGGTGATGTCCACACCACTCCCCAAATAAATCATAGGTGGTAAACATAAAAACAGTTTGCTTCTAGAGAAAGAGAAAAAAACCTTGAGCAGCTGGGCTGAGTAAGAGAGATTGGTTTCCCCACTGATTTTTCTTTCCCTGCAGCCTTCAAGGCAGATCCTGTGCTCTGAAGTGCCGCATATACTTACAGCACTCTATAAATAAATGCTAGCGTGTGCATCTATTTCTGATTAAAATCCTATGTAAATATCTATGGAAATTAGGTGCTGCCTCCAGGCATCCTGGCAAGCTGCTGAAGCAAGCTCCTAACGCTGCAAAGGTTATGCACTTCACATCTCACAGACCTCCCGTGATAGCAACAATGGGTAAGGAAATTGTTCTATGGATTAATTAAAAATAAATACATAGAATAGCCAGCTGATTTCTAAAGAGGCCTCAGATAAACTTGCAACAACTAGAACCATATGGAGATTGTGAAAAGATATTAATTTTACAGTGCTCTAGAATGGCATTAGCTACAAGTGATGTTAGCAAGTGCCGTTAAAAACAAATTGCCAGCAGTGAGAGTTGTTAGCAGAAAAGCTACGAGGCAAATAAAAGCTCCAGCAGCGGAGTGATTTAAAACTGGATGGAACAAAGCACTAAAAATTATACCACAGGGAACTACTCCGAAAAAAAAAAAAATCATGTTGTTTTTCTCAGAGTTCCCTTGAGCTAACACTTCACTAACACTGAGCAACCCACAACTTAAGCAGCATTTCACAGTCCCTCAAGGAGAAAAAACTAACATTTCCATTCTCCAGCACACGGTATCTCTGAAACAGCTAATAGATTACTGTGAAATGACGGTAACTGTAATAAGACACTGAATGTTCAGCTCTCACCGTGTGAAAACAGTCCACTCTCCACCTCGGTTACACCGCTCACCTGCTGCCATTACATTTCTGAATCTGACTGCATACACCCAAATAGAACCGTTTGTTTGTCCAGGTCATCCTTCATTTTGCAGTTATTTTTTTCTAGCCAGCAGCAGTGCGTACAACCCCTCCAAAGCACACTGACTATTTTAACACCCTGCCTACTCCTTTCGTGTGCCATCCGCCACGTGTCAAACGCTCTGTGCTATCCTAATTCAACCAGGCTCATGTCAAAACTGGAAGTCAGTTATTCAGGTTCACTGCAGGGTAAATATCTGCAACTATCTTTTCTAATCTATGCACACTGTGAGGAGCTATTTAATTGCAGCCAGGATGAAAAATACCCCAAGATCTAATACCTCACCATGGCGGCGGGTACAAAGCATACAATTTTCTCTACTAATAAAAACGAATGCATGATGAGTTGCCTTGTCTTCTCCTGTTCCTCTGAAAACTCACCAGATTTTAAACTCCTGTTAAGTCACTTAATAGAAACTGAATGCATCCAATTCGTTATCTCATACAAAAATGCACTGTTTCTGACTGAACAAGTCATTCTGATGGCAACAGAATCACGCTCCCCATGACAAGTGTGCACCCAGCCGTGTGCAGGGGAAAAACGCAGGGAGCAGGATCACACATCTAGTCCACAGCAGCCTCCATGGCTCCTTGCCATCTAGTCCCACAGCTGCAACAGGACTTTTTCCTAAATCAGGGGTTAAGGAGTTTTTTTATTGTCTTCTTCATTCCTGAACCAATGCTTTATTTACAAAAAAAAGAGACAGCGTCACTATCAGTTTTAAAAGAAAACGGTAAATATTTTTTTTGGGGAAAAAAGAAGCTGGAGTCAGCACTTATCTTTAAATGCATGCAACCTTTGAGATGTGGGCATGCCACTTCACTGTAAGCACGGCACTGTTCAGGCCTATTAATTCATTTACTCTCTCCCTTTGCATTACTAATACTGAACTCCCCTGTAACATCCCACAATATCATAAAACCCTTCCGCAATCCTTTCATTTTCACAACACTGAATAATTTGCTGTTGACAGCAAACTCTGCCATCTCCCTTTCCCCCAGCTCATTTATGAACACACTAAAAAGGCACAACTCCCCCGGGGAACTTCAATAGTCAGTAACTTTCAAAAGCAAACATTTATTCCATCAAAGATCAGCTTTGTTCTAAGAGTCCTAGGTGTGGAACAGCGCCCAAAACTGTTTTACAAAACCCCCAAACATCAGCGGCATGATTGCTAGGACAAATATCACCCTCACAGAACATTTACAGCGCGGACAAAGCTTTAAAAGCAAGACTATGCTTTTCTTATTGTCATCAAATGGCTTCCTGGGGCCAAAAAAACTTACTAAAGGGACTTTCTGAGTCCACAGGGGCCTTCTCTCACCTCAGCTATCTTGAGCACATCTCAATTTTTTCCACACCTCTCTACTTGTCTGGAATAAGAGAGAGGAAAACAGCTCTGTAGGCATTCCTCACTAAGCTGTGGTGACCACACAGTCACACAGAAAGTTCCCCACAGGTACGATTTCAGCGACAGCGCCGTACACCCCCGCATCAGCTCCATCTGCAGGATGCTGTGTGACCCCAAAGGATGACACGCTCCAAGCAGGATGGTTTTCACACGCACAACAAGCGCGACTCGCGATATTCCTCCAGGAATACCCAGAAATTCCACCTTTTCCGCGGAGCCCGGCAAACCTGCAGCCTCCCGAGACAGACAGCCGAGAGCTCCGCACCC
>NW_010117337.1:0-2832 GCF_000699245.1 Pterocles gutturalis
CCCCTTGGAAGGGTTCTTGGCAACACAAGTTTTGCTCCTCATCAGAAGAGGAAACAGTTAAGATATGAAACCAGAAACCCACATCCACAATGAACCTCAGAAAATAGTCAGAACTTATTTACTAAACGTATCAGACAGTATTTCAATATTCACTTTATATACATTTCATAAGATATTATATATAATGCCAATAATGTTAAATTATTATTATTAACATTATGTTATTAAAAAGTTACTTAAAAATACCAATATTGGTTAATATCAGTTAATGTTAACAATTTCAAATGCAACTTAATTTTAATAACAATATATTATATATAAAGGGAATATTGCTTTATATATAGTGCATACATATACATGTGCGTATGTATTTTATTATTATCCACACTACACACACCCACCCCCACCCCCCCTTTTAAATAATGGCTGTGCTCAGTTGAGCACCTGGTTAGGATTGAGGGAGGGGAAGAAGTGGAGTAAGAGGCTGCTTCTAACTGTTGTAGACTGAGGACACGCTTAAGGGAGAAAAGCTGGGACACACAAGGGTCACAACAGGGAGTTGGGAGTCTCCAACTCATGAAGAAAGACTGCCGTGTTAAAACAGGGTGCAGACAGTTAAGACACAGGCTTATGTATTTACCTACAAAATTCCTAAGAACAAAATGGAAACTATCTAGAAAACCTGCTGGAATTCATAAGGATACCAAGTAACCAGAATTAAGCTTGAAGCAAAAACCCACCTCGCGAGGGAACAGCGGGCAGCAGGAGAGCGGCATACCAGTCCTGTTTTGTATGCTGTCTTCTTTCGACAATGAGTTTACTACTAGAAAGTTCCCAGCTTTCATTTAATTAAGAATGTCAAATGTAAGATTAAAAAACCTTTGTAAGATTAAAAAGCCTTTCTTCTTCAGTGAGTTTACTGTGAAAGAAATTCTAAGACAATCCACTTACACACTACAAGCAACTCAAAATCCTGTCACATTACAGCTAGAGGTCCATTCAGTACAGCAGATCCACAATTAACGTGAATGTTAGTAAGAAGACCCAAGTCATTTGCTCCTCTACCTTAACATTCTCTAAAATAAAGAGACAAAAAAAACCCTAATAACTTTTCTGGCCAGGAATAAGTTTCTCATCTCAGTTTGATATTTCCAGTTGGAAGCCCAATAAAGCCGGGACCTCTCTAGCCATTTTCCTTTACCTGCTGCAAGATGTATACTCAAGCTAAGGATCACCTATTAGGGACCTGGTCAGTTATCCAAAACAAAGCAGCCTTGCCATAAAAAATTAAATTTCTAGACACAAATGTTATTTTACTCTGCATATTTCAACCATAAGCCAGATGGTGCCCAGAGTGCACTACCACTCATCCATGTGTATGTATGAGAAGATCAAGTACTTGCACAAAATGCTGAGCAGCATTTTTCTAGATTTTTCAATTCAGATGCAATTATCAACTCATCAGACAATTAAAAAGTTGCTTTTTAGCATTGAAGTAAATTAATTTGGCCCTTAGTATGTCAAGTTATGTGCAACATTAAGTAGTCACAGAAAATTCTCTTCCTCTGTTCTATGGGAAGATGAATCATGCAAGTTTGTGCTCTCAAAATCCTCAGCTTAGTCTGAGATCAGGTGAAAATGGTTAAATAATACTTTAACTAGCACTTTCTTTGCCTGATATGGAACAACCCTCACATTTAAGCATACTTCTTTATACCTCAAGTAATCTATTTGGTACCCTCACAATAAAGCAGTAAAAGCAGAGAAATTGTTTTCTTGTGTTTTGCCAAACTGAAAACCATTTAGCTGCTCATTTATTGAAAGTACTTAGATATACAGATTCTTTTTTAGGAAGACCATGGAGAAAAAAAAATTAAATATATATTTCTTTTGGAATTATCTAGCCATCTGTGCCTGAGGCTTGAAGGACAATCACTTGCCTTCCTCTTCCAAAAGGAAAGCAAGGAAGAACAGTAAACCATCAGGCAAAAAACACAAGACAGCTAAACCGGAAGAATAAGACTACTAGAGCATAACAGATTGCAACGTATTTGAATTTCCTGAACAAAAATACAAAAGGCCTTGGAAGGGAGAAAGGATACAGTAACCTGTAAGACTTAAGAACCAGTAAAGTTTGCTTCTGGTTCCCTCCACGACCCCCACATCCGAGTGGTTCCAGGCATAAACACACCTATAGGTCCACACCCTAAATTCAACATTCATTTTCTTTACAGTTCACCCGATGAAACTCAGCATACCACCAGGCCAAAGGATTTAAAAAACAAAAAAAAAAAACCAAACAAAAAAACCAAACCCACATGACACTGCCTTGTATAAAAAAACCAGATCTTTACATCCAAAGTGTGCTAATGACTCAAGATTAAAATTCTTCTCTGGTAAAGGCAACCTTTTTCATCCTTCTGCTCTCAAAGATGTCACAACAACTGAGCATCCGTGGGACACATCACACACTACAGCACTAGGAACTCCACTTCCTTTGGAGAGCACTACCTGAGAGACAGCAGTCCCCAATTCCTGACTCTCACCCACATCTAAACTCGGCTGAAATCACTGCCCTGCATAAAAGCAAGACAGTGCCTATCAACTACTAGCAATAGATTGCCTATGACAGAAAAAAATTCTTCATTCATATGTAAATATCAATGTGTCTAGTTCGATAAACAAAACCACCACTCGCTCAACACTGTCCTTGAAAGGCTGACACACTGATCAACGGATCTCAACTGCATGGCATGAAAACACTGTCAAAAGACCCAAAGGAAAAGGGACAATTAATGTTCTAGAAAACTCCGGCACATAAAACGACAGTTC
>NW_010117338.1:0-10153 GCF_000699245.1 Pterocles gutturalis
ATATACTTTTATATATAAAAGGCCTTTTATATATATACACTGACAAGTAATATCGTAATACTAACTGCTTCTTGTGTTAGCATCTTCAATGGCAACATTTACGTCAACAGAGTCTTCAAAGCTGGCAACTGACATCACTGGAGAATCTACAAGATTTCTGCTAGAAAAGTCTCCCAGAGAATATCTGTTTCCCCAAGAAATCAAATTCTTCTCCCTGACTAGCACATGATATAAATGCATACACCGCTCTGCATAGCCATATGTAATTGTAAGGTCACATCTGCAAACTGCCTTTAATGAGTTTCCTGAAAGTTTATATAAAGTTTCCCTAGTGACACAGGTAGGGTTTCATTGATCTCCAGCAGGGGCTGCCATTATAAGAGGATGAGGTTCCAATTTCTGATTAATGAAAATTATAATTATGTACAGATAATAAAGAGAAAGAGAGAAATGTTTCCATGTTACTTTAAACAAAGAAGAGTTAAGGCCTTATCTTAACTATGCATTGGCACCGCAATGCGAAATGGTCATGCAAAATTAATTTTTAATGTGTTCAATTTATATTAAAAATTTCTGCAAGTGTGTGAATTTTTTTTCAAAGGCTAGAGTGCTACTTCATTTACAATATTCCCTGAAGGTGTTTTTTTTTTTAAAGAGACTCTTAAACTGAAGCCATTTTAAGGGTTTTATGAGACATTATGTGAGCTTTCATATGCAAGTTAGGCGTTAAGTACCAGATATTATATTCTGTAATATGCTTAAGTGATATTAGAGGCTGTATATAGCCTGCAGTAATGGCTATTGCTGCTTTTTTAATTTATCAAGAAAATGTTGCTTAAATAAGGAGCAAATCAGTGCTTGGGTGTAGAAAATATAAATGCAAAGGAAGAATTACTATTGTTGAGACATACTTTGTACTGGGGAGCAAAACCAGGGTCTGCTTTCTCCTACTCCTATTGACACTCACGGCAAGTCCCATATATGTGGTGCTGGAGATATGTAAAAAGAGAAATTTCACTGAGTTTCGCTAAACAGTGTATGGCCATGACTCCTCAAGACTTCATGAGAGTTAATATTATGCCCCTGGTAACTGGATTATTTTGTGTGATTCCTGGCATTCAAACAAAGTAACATCTCACACTTAGACTCAAAAGAGTGATGTCTTTGAATTTTCAGCCTACAAAGGGAAATGTTTTTTATTAAGATGGATTCACTGGTCAAGCAATAAAAGCTAGGATTAAAAAAACAAAAAACCCAACCCTCACTTGGTGAACAAACTTGCTATTTTTTTTCTCCTCCCCCCTGTTAGAGGAAGAAAAAAAAATTAAAGAAACCTTCAAGCCAACAAGCTTGTAGAAATATAAAAGTGACTTGTCTTTCCTTTCAAATGTGCTTCTTGCTCCACATCCCGACACAGAAATAAAGTACTTCTGTAGCTGTGCTGCAGGGGAGTGGGACGTAAGTGTCTTTTACACTGACAGCCCCAAGCAATGACACCTTCTTTTGGCCGCAGCGTTCCCCACCTGCCCTGACCTCTGCATGGAGCCCCAGCTGACTGCAGAGCTCATTCTGCTTAAAAATGTTCCTTCTCTAACTGCGGACCACTCTTCTGTGCCCAGCTGCAAACTCCCAATTCCACGCAGAGTTATGATTGAAGAAATGTATTTCAGATGAAAAATAATCTTTTCCATTTTCCTTCCCTCTCCCAGCTGTTGATTCCCACCCTGATTCCTGTTCTGGAGCTGTGATTAATACTTTTTTTTTTTTTTTTTTTAAATCACATCATCCTTCTCTCTCTCCATCCCTGCCTCTCCTCCCCCTCCTTTTCCCGGTCCTCCTCACAGCTGTGGATCCTCACTCCTCCTTCCAGTCGCCATTGCTGTCATCCCTGCTCTCCTCCCTCCCCCAGATCACTTAAATATTTCAGAGAAAAGCAATCCAGCTTCATCCAGTCTTTATGGCACTGTCTCTCCTCTTGTCTGCACTTATCCTCACTTGCTGCCCCTGGGAGAAGGAAGCCCTCGGCATGCTGGAACCTGCCTCTTTAACAAACCTGCTTGCAAACGAGCATCAATTTAGGCACCAAATCATCAACATGGACCTCAGTGAGCCCTAGCAGGGGAGTTTGAGGAACTTTGGTTGAATTTTTTGTGGAACACACGGGCTGTCCGAAGTGATGCACTGAAAGCCCAGGACAAACATCTCCAGGCTCCCTCCACCTCATCTCCGCCTGCTCCATGACCTCAAGCAGAGCGCCTGAAATCTGGTGAATGCCAAAATCAGTGGTCCAGGGGGACCTTCCTGGCAAGGAGGAGTTGGACAGCGAGCGGCGGGTCCATGGTCCAGGGGAGAGGAGGTCAGGACAGGGTTAGCCGATTTCCCTTGTAGGATAAAACCTCCCTTGGCCATTTTTTTTTTTTCAGTTTATGATGACTACAAATCCTCTTCATGGACAAGGAATCTTGGCCTGAGCCTCCCAAGTCTACAGTAGCTATCAGGAGAACTATATATTCACCTGATGACAAAATGTTCCTCCTTTCATCACAAAATACTTGTTGATGACTCCCAAGTCTATGGAAGAGGAAAATATAGGAGTCTCCAAGGGAAGCAAGGTAGTTTTTGGTGTCTACAGCCCATTTCTCATGGTTAGAGGACAAACTGCTGCTGTGATCTGCCCACCACCCCTTCCTTGAGGTGGCTTTTCCTTTTCTCAGGGGATGGTCCTGCAGTTCATCCCCACCTTGTCCGGCTGGGCAATCCACAGTGCTGCTGGGTGTGTCGGGGTTGGACCTGATCTGGGGCAAACTCACAGGGAGCTTGGACTGAAGACTAACAGAAGAAAGAGAAACAAAATGAAACAAAGTGAACAGAAAGAAGTAATAAATATAACAAATCTATTAGTGCCTGAATCACCTCCTGTCCCCATTCTGCATGGTGGTCCCTCCACATGGTGACCCCCAACACCAGTCTGCTCTGCTGCAGCCCCTCTTCCCCAGCCACGCCTGGGCTCGGACCTCAGGAGCCAACTTTTATCCAGTTTAAAGCTGTTTCATATGGTCCAAACCATTTTACCCTTTTCTCCAAGAATATCTGTGGAAGTCTTTGTATGGAGGTTTCCTGTTCGTGTCCACGTGTTCAAAGGGCAGAGAGGGTTTTCTACAGCCTCCCAGCTTTAGTCCTGCAAAGCAGAGCTTGAACTGGTTTAATTCTTGATAGGCAACACAGCATCTGCTGTTCTTCTCCCTCCCACCCCCTTCGCACACACACACAATGCCTCACTATGTTAATAATCTATTTTCCCATTCTTCACCTGATTATCTGCGTGCACGTGTCTATTTTGTATGTACTATGTGTGCGTCCGTATGTGCATTCATACGTGCTCTTCGTGTGTGCCAATGTACCTTCCCCTGGTTATATACAAGCAGATGTTTATATATCAAATGCATATTATAAATTTAAATTGATACAGGAACATAAATCTGAATAAATCACAGCTTAGCTGCAGCTTAAAATAAACATTCTGGAAAAAAAAAAAGCAAACAAACTTTTTTTTTTTTTTTTTTTTTTGGCAGAATGTTTATTTATTTAACAACAGCAATGCAGTTGCTTACACTTTCTACAAATGTTTTATCTCTTCTTCCTCCGCACCTGTCCCTGAGTGAATAGAGCCACATCTGTCTCATCTTGGCATAACAAGTACACATCTACATCTGTGAAAGATGATTCCATTTTTGAAGGAAACACTGTCTACTTTTACACTCCTGCAGTCTGCTAGAAATTATTACACAATGGATTTTGTGTCTTGCAGGAAGGCTGCTAAATAGTGAATAGCGAGTTTGGAAATGATACAAGAAAAGTAGTGCTCTACTTTAACAAACACATAGCTAGATATAGGTATAAATGTATGTTTATTCTAAACTTTACAGATGAGATAGATGCATTCATTAATGCTACCTTCAATTCACTGTTTCTAGCGTAGCAGGCTCTCACTTAAAGTCTTGGGAAATGGGAACCGTAGAGTACAGGGATGGATGGTACTGGGATATAGATGCTTTCACCCATCAGCTGTCAAGTCAAAGCCTAGATGAAGTCATCAGCGACTGAAAAAAGTAGCTGATGGTTGTTTAGTAGCATATATGAAGTGAGAGAATAGGCTCTCTGGACAACAGAAGGTGGATCATTTTTCCAGAGGTTTCATACTGCAATAGCCTTGGTTTGTCCCTTCCAAACAAAGGTCAGGTGTGGTGGGAAACGTAGCCTGAGCCAGGGCACAGGAGAATGTGCTAGGAGGGACCATGGCCAGGCAACATGCAGTGGTGGCATCTTCACAGCATGTGAAGACCCTTCTTCCTCCAGGAGAATCTGCCCAGCCACAGTGTCAGCATGGCCAGCAAGGTCCTGGCTCGGGGTCCAGCCATGGTATCGGTATTGACAGTGGGCTCCTGGCTGAGAGCAGCTCATGGGTGATGTTATTAATGAGGTTCAAACAAATGAAGAGGTGAGCTTTGGCTTGTATAGTTAAGGGTTTAATGAGGTAAAATAGTGAAATAACCCAAACCCCCTTCCTGACTGGATCAGTGATACCAACCTGATGAGCAGCCGTGGCGTTATGCACTTCCTCTTTTATGGGCTTAGCTATTAGAGCTAGAGTAAAAATAAAGGAAAGGTGAAGTATCCTGAAGCTCCTCTTCCACTGTCGTATGTCCCTCACCATCGCTACCTCCCCTGCACACAGCAGCTCTCGTAGGAATGCATTGGAAGCTGTAAAAGCAGTGCAGGGGGTGATCCATCCAGGCAAATCTGCTCAGCTTCTCACCTGGAGGGATGCTGACCAAGGGGATAACACGGTATTTTCAATCTGTAAGGATGGCAGAGAAATTTCACTGGATAATGAGGCCTGGCCAGGAAACAGAAACTTTGTCTATGGAAAAAAAAAAAAATCTTCTTGTGGCAAGATTTCCATTCACCGCTTTCCATCGCTTCCTGGACATTTTTCATCCTTTGCCAACCTGGAGGTCTGCAAAGCATAGGAAGTCTTCCTTGCTTTCTCACCCACTGAGAGCTTTCAAAATTTAAAACCAAAAAAAGTAAATGCAGGAGTGTCAGTGTTGCTTTCAAAGACGAATGTTATTTCTCTCTCTTTCTGTTCCTTTTCCCTCACCGTGTTGCAGGACACAGAGCAAGACAGATTCACTCCCTTGTGATTTCAAAACAGTCCGAAACATGTTCAAATAAAAAAAGAAATCAATAAGTGCTCACAAATTTTGTTTCAGAAGTGAAATATTTAATGGGGAAAAGGATCTCAACCAGAATGCATTAGTAATTGCAATTAATTTAGTGGTTTAAAATACATGTGAAGATTTCATGAAAAATCATCCTGGTTGCATACCTGGTTGCATTGTAAGAAGGGTCAGTCCTTCATACTTTAACAAAAAGAACTGGTGATATTCTTTTAAAACAGATATGAAGAGGAGAGCACAATTTGTACTCAGCTGGGCAATCCTTCCATCCAGTGTACTGAAGTATTGATACACAGGTCTCAGATGCCATGATACCAACCCTCTTTCCTCTTTTTTTTTTTTTTTTTTTTTGCCATGTTTCATGTCCTATCTTTAGGCTTTCTCAAAATTAACTGCTTGATTTACCCATTCCTCCTGGGAATTTATGATTCATATCTTCCTTCTCCCCCCACCTCCCTCTTCTGCCAGACCTTTCCAACTCCCAACTGCTGTTCTGTCTTCTATATTAAGCACCTCAGGCTCTGATGTAGTTGACAATGTCCTGTACTTTCAACACATACACACAAAAGCAAACTAGTGATCCAAGACATTTTCTACCATTGGACAAACATACACCAACTTCAGACTCCAGACCTTTCACGAACTTAAGAAATAATTATATTTAATTTTTTGTCTTCTTTGCATTTGTATTTCATATTATTTTTTAAAAAGAATGAAAAAAATATCATTGACAGTTATATAATGTGTATTATTTACTTAATAGCTGTTCTGGTCTATTGGGTAAATATATAGTCAGGCAGTTTTTAAAAAGCAGGTATTACGTTCCCAAGAGACCAGAGAGACTCTGAAGGAGCTGTTCCAGTCTATTGGGTAAATATGTATGTAGGCAATTTTTCAAAGTATGTTACAACTCCTTCAGTGCCATTCTGGTCAATTGCTTAGATATGTAGTTAGACTTCTTTTTTAAACGCCTTTTACGTAGCTGATAGACTGAAGAAACTCTAACTGCTGAGTATGTTTTCATCATTTTTACCTGTGGGTATGGCTTATAGTTGCTTCCTTATATTTCAGCTCTGTCCCCTGCTGCTGCATCTATCTCATCACCAAGGAAGAGCTGTGTGTCACCAGCATCGTCACCGAGAGCAGTGGCACGAAGGAGAGCTAATACAAATATTTTTATACACGAGCAACGTTATGAATGACATTAGTCCATCTGATTGCCACCCGTGCTCACGGAAAGTGATGCTCTACAGACATTTTTTCCTGCGTTTGGCTCTCTGTCAGTGGACTGACATACTTTACATTGTGCTGTGCTGGTTAGAGTGATGGATATTTTTAAACCAGCCACATTTTTCAATATTCAAAGGCTCAAAATGGCATTCTGAAGCTCTGCTGTCAATTCTGAGGTTGTTTATATGAGTGAAGTTTAGCACATGCTGTAGGATGAGCTAGATCAGGGCTCAACCAACAGCACTTCTATCACTTTAAATACATTATATTTTTTTTCTTATATATATATGCCTCCAAATTCTTTTTAGGTGTTCAAGGTGACAGGAAAATCAAATCTGATGGCTGAGCCGTAACACAAGTTTCTGAAAATCTTAATGTAAAGTAGCTGTGACAGATGTTAGCATGCTGGGGTTTGTACAACTTCTGCTACATTTCAGCTGAAGATGTATATTTACATCTAGTTCTTTCTGAGTGAGCTCTGGTGAGAATTTTATCCAGGGATAGAAGCAGGGGCTGGGTTTAACACAGTGGCTCAAGGAAGGCAGATGAGGAAACTATTCCAGGTTTGCTCTTATTAAACCACAGCTTTCAGGACAATTATGTTTTCTCTGTGGTTCCCTCTTTGCTTTTACTCCCTTTATAGATCCAGCAACTCCACTGAACTGCTGCTGTAATTAATCCAAATTTCATTGTTGTGAAAACAGGATTAAACAAACATCTCCTCCTTTTATCCCCACTAAGTGAACTGATGGTATAAATTCATTTTCAGTTTATTCCTTAATGATAAATTATTAACTGTCCACATAGCATTGATCACGTTCAACCTGAAATAGTCTGCTCATCTGCACAGTATCTTCATTTGCTTGTGCTGATGATTATTTCAGGAAGGAAAAGTCTTTCCCTGCTTTCTCCAGGTGGGTCCTCAGTTTTCCTTGCAGTCCAAGTTACTACTGCTAGTAGGTGGCTGGTCTTCATCTGAGGTAGTGTTTGAAACCCACCAATTGTTCTGCTTCAGGACAGATTTGCATTCTCCAAGTATTAGAGAGCTTGTTCTATCTTGGTTTTTATTTTTTTTTCCTCTTTTGCAGAAATTCTGAGATAGATTATTACAATTCTCAATAATTTTCCCTTCCTTGTATTGCTATTTTTATATTTTCCTTGAATCACTTTCTTCATTAATAGGAAAGCTCTAAGAAATACTTCCTTCGAATGTGTTTAGAAAGTTTTAATTACATTAGCTGACTAGTACCTACTGTGGAGATGGAAAAGACAAAGAGGCTGAAACGAGCACGGCGAAGCGAGGATTACACACGTATACTCACACATGCCCAAGGACAGGTCTATGTATACATGGAGGTGGAAACAAAAATTTGGTGGGGGATATATATTTTAAACAGGCACACATTAAGCTAGAACTATTCTTGTTGAAGTCAGTGGGAACACTTAAATTTAAGCAAAGTGTAAACCTTGATAGACTGGAATAAAACGATACAATAATTTCAAATCAACTTCTTTTGTTTTCTGCTAATAGAAGTTTAAAACAAGTTTAATTTGGGGGATTTTTTAAAGAAAAAACAAATGTGGAAAAATATTGATAAGAATTTTGACAAGGAATATTAATAAATGAAAATGTTGATAAGAACTCTGGATAAATTTGATGAGTTATTGCCAAAATAAGTAGCTTTATTAATCAAATTATTAGACCAGCTGTAATACCAGAATATAAATAACAGTGCATTTGAAGTGATGCTATGTCGCTCGCATCATCTCATAAACAATGATCAAATCCCATCAGAATAAGAAACATCTTGTCTGTCAAACATTATGAGATGCTTTCCAGATCCACCAGTATATCCAGACCTTTCCATTAATCAGCACTACATAGGCTTTTTTTCTTTTTAAATCATTGAGCTGGATGCCGGGAGACGCTCTTAACAGGAACTGTTGCTGTGTAACATACTCAAGCCTGAAATTTGTTTCTATTTTTATAGTACAAGGATCCCTGCCGGCTTAGGGGAGTGCTGGTAGGTACTGTGGCCAGATCCGGATATTGAGCTTATTCTGTAGAAAAGGTAAAATTCCATTTTTATTAATATTCCAGTTTGTTGGGGTTGGCAGAGGCCAAGGTTTGGTTTGCCTTTTTTTTTTTTTTTTTTTTTCCATCAGTTTACTTCATGAGTTATTGGTGAGGTTTTCCTTCTCAAAGGATACTCATGCCTTGCCA
Source organism: Pterocles gutturalis (assembly GCF_000699245.1). Taxonomy (NCBI): domain Eukaryota; kingdom Metazoa; phylum Chordata; class Aves; order Pterocliformes; family Pteroclidae; genus Pterocles; species Pterocles gutturalis. The sequence continues at coordinate 8,695 of NW_010117338.1, forward strand.
GGCAAAATGTGGGTAAACTGTAACTGAAGCTTCTGAAATACCTCTGCCAAAACTGCTCCACTTCTGCCAGTTTAACTGGGTTCATGGTCCTCTCCTATATAAAAAATGAACTTATCCATTTCTGTACCAAAAACATTGCTGAGCCAAAGAGCTTTAGTGGATCTAAATTTATTATTAAAAAAAAAAAAAAAAAGGGATTAAGCTATTTTATGTATGTTAACTGTCTTTACAATACAAAAAACATATAAAGAAGAAATAGCCAGTGTTACTCCATCACCAGGTTTCCCTGTTTGTATATAGCACTAACCATAAGAGAGGGCAGGATACTGGGTTAACCCACTGTCAGCGTAATTTGATTTGCCAATTTCACTGATCCTAATATTCTTATTGTATCAAAATGTGTGACAGCCTTGTGCTGGGGACAAATGGGGGATGAAATCAGACCCAGTTTCATGAGATTAAATGCAATGTGATGTTTTTAACAGTCAAAAAAAGCTGGAGATATCATCAAAGCTATCAGTGCCCATCTCTCCGCAATCTCTACTACGATCGTTTTTTTCCCTTACCATTGATCTTCTACAAAACCGAAAATTAATTTAAAAGAGGGAAGATCTTCAAATATTTATATCTGAATATATGTGTGGCCAACATGCAGACTGAGAGCCCAGATGAACACTAAACCTAGAGCCTGGGACAAATCTCGTAAAGATTAGGACAACCTCGTGCTGACTGCAGTGGCCGTTAGATCCAGCCCAGACTTTGAGACCTCCTTCCAGGTTTGTGCCCACACACATTTTCTTCCCATGCTATTTCCTGTAGCAAAACTTATTGCTTCTATTGCCAAAAAAAGATTGCACATGCGTCCGTTTGATTTGCGAAGGTGTCTTCTGGTCAAAGCATCTCAGCCATGAAGAAAAAGAGAAGAGTGCCCGTTGGTGTGGAGGTGCAGGTAGAAACCCATGGGCACAGAGGAGACAGAGCACATCAGGCAGGACATTCCTTAGCCTAGCAGAAACCAAACCTTTTCTAGCAGGCATTTACTTCGGTTCATGTGATATTAACTAAACTTGACATCATAAAACTGGTGAAAGGAGTTGATCAGTTGAAGCTGGCTGGACTTGGGCCATTTCTGTACTCGGTCACCTCCTGCAAGAGAAAATAAAGCTGCTACAAAATACCTGATTCTGCTAGCTCTGATGTACTGATTTTCCCCTCCAGAGCACACACCAGCATGTCCAGGGTCTCCTTTGCCTTTGAAATACAAGTCTTTTTTTTCCTTAACCTGCTCTGGACACTGCTCACAAATGGATACTCTCTGTTACCATTAAATTTCTGAGGTTTTTTTGTTTTTCTCTGACCTCTGCAATGCAACAGGAGAAGCAGAGCTGACTCCTCAGGATTTCTCTCTGGGAAAAAAAAAATCTTTATTTTTAAGAAATATAATAAATATAATGTAATG
>NW_010117339.1:0-33022 GCF_000699245.1 Pterocles gutturalis
CTCTAACATTCTGTGATTCTGTGAAGAGAAAAGAAGAAAAGTCTGGCATTAAAAAGTCTCATAAAAATAGTTTTTCTACTTTTCTGTTTGTAGGTCAAAATCAAGAGAACTTTCAAACACTGATGTATTATGAAGTTTTTGGGGGCTGGGGTTACAAGGCTAGATGACTGGGTTTACCCAGACTTGTACCTATATACAGTTAAATCTTTTATGATTATAAAGACAAGAAATTAACATTGTCTTAAGGAAGGTTCTTTTTATGTCTGTCTGTTTTTGGTCAGTAGCATGTATTTAAAACAGTATCTCTCTGGCATGAAAAAGCTTTTATTGTCCTACAGAGAATTATATTTTCCAAAAGCACAATTGTCAAAAGTATGCATGTAATGTTCTGCTGTAAGTATTTTTAAGGGGAGTAGTAAATTATGCTGAAGATATGTTTTCTTTTGGGGGAAAAGAATGCTTTAATGCATTGGCAAAAATACAAGTGAATGATGGTAGAAGGGTAGAAGTTTGCTGTTGATTTGCCAACATAAATGAGATGTGAACTTTGAGAACTGAAGGAACATATGGTCACCTGAATGAAAATTGGAGTCTGGTTTTGTTTGTGCTTTTCTGTAGGCATTCTGTATCTTTGATTAGTTCTTTGAGTTCCTGAAAGAAAGAAATTAAGCTAATTAGTGAGATTCTCAGCTATGCTGTGTACTTACCTTAGCCATGCTAAAGGAAGAATGACAGTTCTTATGATCTGTCACAGTGGCTAATGTTTCTTCTCTACTTTGTGTCCAAACTTGCGATGCTCATTTAGACAAGCCCTATCGTATGACCATGTAAAATGCTTTTGAAAGTACAACAATTGCTGTAGCACTTGTAAAGGAGTAGCATACTTTCTGATCTTCAATAAATATAATACTGAGCTTGATTACGCCATGCTTGGGAGGTTCAGTCTCTATTTTACCCAGACATAAAAGTACAGAATATGTACCTCAGAATTGCGATGAGTTTGCTGCAAGATCCCAAATTCCTGCGACATACTCTGAGGTTTTCAGATGAAAAATGACACTTAAAAAAAATCACTAGGTAATACTCCTGAGAAAATGAAAACAAGCACTTTTTTACCAGTCGTATATAAATGGCCGTTTATCTGTGTGAAGGTGAATTCTTCCCATTGTAAAGGAAGATTTATAATGCAAACTACTCTATCCTTTGGAGCAGAAAGTTAGTCTTGCTCTGAAATTTTTAATTAATAATGTTAACTGTTGAAATAAAGCCCAGGCCAGTGTAGCTTCCAAATACTTTTTAATATTGCTACTTTCTTTTTAGAATTGAATTAAGAAACACAATGCAAAAGGACTAAAATTAGAATAGAGAAGGGAAGTAAAGTGACGTGTTAAAAATCAGCTGTATAGTAACTGGTAACAAAAGAGGTTTTTAAGAAGATTCTATTGAGTCTCAATAAACAAAAGGTGTAGGAAGTGCAATTACAGGTGAATTATAGTAGAGACAAATGAAAGGTAGGACACTTTGGACAAAGAATAGTAAAAAGCCACAGGTGTGCTTCTTTTGGGGGTTTTGTTTGGGGTTTTTTGAGCTCACACAGGTTTCTTACAGAACTCATGTGAGAAGGTTAATCAGAAGCAGTTTTTCTTTTTCCTTTTATCCTTCAGAATAAATAACAGTATGTGAAGCTTTCTCTAGGTCTAGTTTTGTGGAAGGTGTGAATCAAGAAAACTAGTTCCCTCAGCTAAAAGAGCTGTCTTGAGGGGGAGTCTCCAGAAGCACTTGAGTAACTTAGGGCAGCAGATTGTTGGGAATTTTGATGTAGTTATTTAAAAAAAAAAAAATCCCATTGAAAATAGAAGCAATATTTAAACAAAGAACATACCATCAAGACTCTCAAAGTTGTCAGTAGATCCCTCTGTTTCTCACCAAGTGCTTATTTTCTTTCGCTAGCTCCTTTGTGGGTCTTCTGACTGCCATGTTAGAAAAATTCTGACTGTTCCTCACTTTCATGGTTCTGGTTTCACAATCAGTTTAAAGTGATCTAAGTTGGTGCTGCTTCCAAAAAAGATTTGTTTGGCTCTTCCCTCTGTGCTGCTGCGTCTCTGCTTCCACTTTTTCCCTTTCTTGGCAATAGATATTATACAGGTTTCTTATCTGGTTAAATACTTGCAAAAGACCCAATAGAAGGGTCTTGACAGTATAAAAGGACAAAAGAAATCCTTCATTAGCTTGGGACAATTCCTTACTTTGAGAACATAATGAAGACAGATTTTTTTCCATGTGGGCTTTCAAGGTTTATGGAGCTACTCTTCTTAACTTCACCTTTTAAAACTCTTGGCCCTCTTCTTTCACTTCACATATGGGCACATTAATGGTATGGTCAGCCTTTTCTTGTCTACATCTGTAGCTGAACCAGGTCACTATACACTGATTAATGGATGCTACTGAGATGAACCACAAAAGTATGTGAAATTCAGGCTGATATATTTTCCATTTGCTTATTTATAAAGTTCTGTTTAAGGATAGTAATATGAAAATAAGCAGTTGCATTTGACGCATGTACCCCAAAGCATCTTGTTGTATTTTGACTTAAACACCAGCAGATGTTTAAGTAGAGTGCATGCTTTAAGGGAAATAACTTTATATCCACTGAGGGGAGTGGGAGTCAAAGAAGCAGCAAAATAATACATTCAGGTACAGTGTCCTGTGTCAGATTTATCAGCATTCAAGAATTATAAGACTATTCTATAAATTCACCAACTAGGGTATTTTAAAGAGAAAAATCCAGAATAAAAAAGTTCCTTTTCAGAGAGTTAAATCAAACATTTGGCCAAAATGGAAACATGGTTCAAAAAAGGGAGTGAACCAATAGGGATGTGCCAGGATTGACTGGACAAAGAGCCTGGGCTAAGGAATAGTATGTGTACAGAAGGAGAGTCAGGGGTTAGGAAGAAGAGGCAGTCAACAATGCACTGAGTGACAAGGAGTAATCTGTGTATGTATTAGACTTAAATATCCTTCTTTCCTCACACCCCTCCTTTTAAGCAGCAGTGAGAGAGAAGCTATTCTCCAAGGCAATTTCAAGGTACTTCTGCCTCAAGAAAGTATGAACTTTCTGTATGAACTTTCTTCTTGAATTCCTGTTCATTTTCTGTACATCTTTAAGATGGAGCTTTGCTCTGCCACAGATTTTTGGATCTTAGAGGGCCTGGGCAGTTCCATACTTCTTCATAGCCCATTTGGACTTGCCACCTGGCCTTCTTAATACTTTCTTTCTGCCGGTTGCTTCCCACCATGAGAGAGGCTGCAGTATAACAAGCATTCATTTTTAGGATGCTGGTGATTTCAGGACTGGAAGAAGGACCCATTACTCTTGCAGTAAACAGGTATTTTAAAGGTCAGATTGAATTAAAAAATTATTTTCTTCCTGTACATCCCTGCTATTCCTCAGCAATAGTAAATTCTTCAGTCCCACCTATGGCTCTCTCCAGGGATGAAAAAAGAACATTTGGATTTTTAAATGACATTGCGTTGCATTGGCCATGACCAACGCAACAGAGGAAAGTAATGTATGTTTACTGATTGTATTTTGCACTTCCCATGTCTGCAGATAGTAGTGTCAGGCTTTATTTTTTTTGCTTCTAATTATAATCTGCTTGCATGTGTGTGCACAGACACATTTTTAATTTTGAAAGCTGAATACAATGCTAGTGTCGGAGAGCTGTGTTTCCTATGTTATGACTGTGGTAGAATGTGCTGTGTTTGTTCCAAATCCTACACTATAGATCAGTACCAATACCTCCTCCATAGAACGTCTGTAGAAGTTCTCCAGCTAAAATATGGATGTGTGCTGCAAAATAGCAGGAAAATAGTGTCCCATTAAGTTCAAAGAGCTTGCAGATCAGTGTCTTGAGAGAAAACTTCCAAGTATCAGCCTAACTTAACTAGGCTTTTGTAAGTAAAAGTGGGCAATTCCTGGTTTCAAATATTTCAGAGTAGGTTTTTAGATCATTCTTGTAAATGATTCACAAGGGAAAAGTCAGTAAGATCATAATTTGCCTAGTTACATTCAGTGATGCAACAGCAAATTCTTTCTTCACCCAGTTTAGGTATGTCTGAAAAAGTGGAATGGGAAATTGCATATAATTTGGTGTGTTTTTAAGCGATTGCTCTTTAAATGTACTTGCCTTGTAAATTCACTTGGCTTGGATACGGTGACAAAATTATATATTTCATCAATATTTTGCTATTCTTGTCTCTACAAGGTAACACTTTGTTCTTCCTTTTCCTCTGCTGTTCATTTTGATCTTGAAATACAAGATGGCTTGCAGCTGAACAACCACAACAGCCACAACATGGTGAAGCTGTAGTCTGTGCATCTCCACTATATTCGTGTTCAACGAAACATCTGAGAAAGCTGCTACTTTCTGTATTTTAACATGTAACACAGAACAGAGCAATCATGTTACTGGGAGATGGCAGGACGTACAAGCTGTTCCTTCTCAAGGAGAAGTACACATTCACTTCAAGGTTAAGTTTGGAACATTTTGAAAAGCATATTGTGGTCTCAGTTAGAATAACTGTACGTGGAGTGGCTATGAGAGGCTGGAGTTCATGAACTTAAATGCTTCCAGCTCAGTCAGTGTAAGAAGCCTGGAATGTGGTGATATCATGGGCAGTTTTGCCAAGTGACTTACAGAAGTAACTTTCTGTTGTTTGATGAATATTGTTTTCAGAAATCCTTTCATACTTTGTCACATCTCCTTTAGATGTATTTAGCACAGAGAGCTCTCAAGATTTCATTTGTACAACGTGCAAATGCTGCCGCCCCGGTACTCTTTCCTAAGGTCTAAGCTGGTATGCTTGATTTGCTGTTATCCATTGCCTATGATTTTTAGTCTGAATTTTGAGATATCTGGAGACAGAGGAAAAGCAAATAAATCTGACAACAATTAGTAGTATCAAAATTGAAGTACAATATTCAAAACCACCTTTTTTTTTTTTAATACCATCTTTTCATGATCCCTGAAGACATACCTCTTACCTATGAACTGTTTTGGTGCTAGACAATCTGTATTTCTTGATGAATTCCTTAGAGCTTATGAGCTTATCTGCCTTTTTTTTTTTTTTTTTTTTTTTTTGCAAGTGACTGTGAATGTCACAGACACTAATCTTGTTAAACTTTGAAAAAGAAAGTTAGGCTTTCATTTTAAATGTAGCACCATTTTTTTTTCCTGGTACAACTTTCTACTGTCTTCCCCAAATGTGTTTTAAAATCTACAGGTTTTTATATATATAATATATATTTCAGTCACACTGATGCTTCATTTACAGCAAGCTAGCCAACAGCTGTGATCTGGATAACATTGTGAGGTAACCTGAAACCAGAAATCTGTGTCCTGCCAAGAGTGCTTCAGTAATAAAGGTCAGTGCAGCTACCTGCCCAAGTGTCCGCAACTTCCTGAGCTGAGTTTGCAGGTCCTGTGGAAAGTTATTCTGCCTGCACCACTGCCTCCACCCTAAGCAATTGCACAGGATGCTTGGGATGAGCAGTTAGTGTGGAACAGAAAAAACTAGGGTAAAAGTCAGTCGCCTGTTACGCTGGGGCTAAGCTTCTGGTACTATTACTCATCTTGTCTCTCTCTCCATCTCAGTCATGCTCCAATGACTCATACTAGCACACATAAGCATGTGAAGGTATTGTTAAAGTTTTTGTTCTTTTCACTTTAACCACCACAAATTCTATGAGATGTTGTAGAAGAATACAACCTTTCCGCGTGCATGCAATGTGTATTCCATTTTGAGTGTATGTTTTTCAGACTAAGGACTGAGCTTGGCTTTTCAAGAACCTAACTTCAGAGCACTTTCACATAAAGAAAACAACCTGAAGTGCTTGTCCCTAGTCATGCCAGGTGCTGTGAGATTTCTGAAAATCTGAGTTTTGATTATAACTAGTGTGAGATCTTCTGAAAATCTGTCTTGAACCCAATTGCTATGTAAGAAGGTAACTCAACAATTTTTATAGTTAGAATTATATGGATAAAATTAATGAAATGCAACACTGACCTGAACTGTCCTTCTGTACATATGCTAGGCTTGGATGAAAAACTTTCCGCTGCCCAGAATCATAGAATGGTTTGGGTTGAAAATGACCTTAAAGATTATCTAGTTCCAACCCCCCTGCCATGGGCAGGGACACCTCCCACTAGCCCAGGTTGCTCAAAGCCTCATCCAGCCTGGCCTTGAACCCCTCCAGGGATGGGGCATCCACAGCTGCTCTGGGCAACCGGTTCCAGTGCCTCACCACCCTCACGGTAAAAGCTTCCTAAAATTCAATCTAAGTCTACCCTCCTGTTACCCCTCATCCTGTCCCTACGTGCCCTTGTAAAAAGTCTCTCCCCTGCTTTCCTGTAGGCCCCCTTCTGGTACTGAAAGGCCCCTATAAAGTTCCCCCAGAGCCTTCTCTTCTCTAGGCTGAACAACCCCAACTCTCTCAGCCTGTCCTCACAGAGGAGGTGCTCCATCCCTCTGATCATCTTTGTGACCCGCTCCAACAGCTTGATGTCCTTCTTGCATTGGGGGGCCCAGACCTGGATGCAGTACTCCAGGTGGGGTCTCATGAGGGCAGAGCAGAGGGGCAGAATCAGCTCCCTCGACCTACTGGCCATGCTTCTCTTGATGCCACCCAGGATATGGTTGGCTTTCTGGGCTGCCTGCACACATTGCCAGCTCATATTGAGCCTCTCATCTACCAGCACCCTCAAGTCCTTCTCTTCATGGCTGCTCTCAATCCATTCTCTGCCCAGCTTGTATGTGTGCTTGGGATTGCCCCGACCCATGTGCAGGACCTTGCACTTGGCTTTGTTGAACTTCATGAGGTTGGCCTGGGCCCACCTCTCAAGCCTGTCCAGGTCCCTCTGGATGGCATCCCTTCCCTCCAGCGTGTCCACTACACCACACAGCTTGGTGTTGTTGGCAAACTTGCTGAGGCTGCACTCAATCCCACTGTCCATGTCACCGACAAAGATATTAAAGTGGATAAACCTACTGCACTTCATAGAATAAGCCGCAGACATTGAAATGCTTCTCGTGGGGCTGTGTTCATAGTGAGCCAGTTAGGTATGTCTAACACAAATGGGAGAAAGAAGCACTGGAGTTCATAGAAATAAATGTTCCTGCAAGAATTACAGCCTAGCCCCGACAAAATGTCTTCCACTATATGAGACTGATTATTGTTTGTAATGATATTTTAAATTTAGTGACTATTTTTACATGGCTAGAATCTTTCAAAGTAGGAAAAAAACCCTTTTAAGCACAAATACTACAGCCTGATAGAACCTGTGTTTCATTGTTGTTCATTACAAGAAATGGGAAAGTGCTCTCGGGGAAAAAAAGCTCCCACTTGCAAATACAATACTGCAGTACTAACTTGGATGTTCAAGTTTTCTTTTTCATTTGCCACAGATGTTGTTAAAGTTTAGCCAACTTGGAGTTTTATGGGCAGCAAAAAGTGTTCTTTTTTTTTTTCTTTTTCTAACATGGTACTAGTTAAATCAGCCCTGGCAAAGATAAAGCAAAACATTGACACACAAGCTTGGAATGAACATATTCAGTCCCTTTTCGTGCAAAACGCAGCAGAAACCCCAAAAGAGTTATTTTTAGCTTTTGTTTTCTCCCAGGATAGATAAACAGAATCAGCTGTGACAGAGACATGATTCACCAGCATGAAAAAGAGACTGATAAAATCCAGAACAAACAAACAAAAGCAGAAAAGTGTTTCAGGGAAAAGGGATAAATGGGTTTAATTTTAATTTGAGTGCATAGGTTTTGCAGAGGTAGGATTCCTCTTTCTCCCACTTCTACCCTGAAGGTTGAACAACTTTTAGACTGTTAAGCAGTAGGCAGGAGCAAGCTCTGTTTTTGCTAGTAGAAGTCTGAAATATACCAGAACCCTTATTATTTTGTTTTCTTAGACATTGCAAACATAAATTAAGGCACAGCAGATTTTCAAAGCTATCTGTCAATGATTTAATATTTTCTATGACTGCAGAAAATGGTTTCCTTCTTTGCATCATCAATAAAAATGTTACAGTTTGGGTATCTTTCCAGTAACAGAAACTTGTGTTTCTTATAAGGCAGAAATGACATTGGGCTGGTGACCAGTAGTTACATAATTCATTTTTTTCTGTATCTTACAGATATACAACTCTGATACATTTTGAGTTTAGTACAGATGGTCGGTATTAAAAACAGAGATATTGCATGAGTCTTGCACCAGAAGCTGTTAACTCCTCTTTAAAGTACAAATCCCTCCAGCTCCCATATTTCACCAGACATTCAACCACTATTACTACTGGTTTCTGTTTGCTGCAGTGTGTGTGTTGAGCTCAAATTGTTGCTTTGTTTTGAAGTTCAAATGTGTGTGTATTTCTTATTTATTAATTTTTTTCCTGTGGATAGGATTTTTCTTGTGATAGGGTGTGATGACTGACAAGTGAACTCAACTACATTAAGGTGTTTGCATGCAACTTTGCAGAATGTATTGGTGTGTGAAGGTTTGTAAAGCTTTCATGACAAAACTGTGTTTAAGTTAATTCTGAAACTGCTGGCTTTCTGTGAAAGCATAGTGTTCCCGTGTCAGGTTTTGCAGAAGTTGTCCATTTTGCAGTTTTGTGTGGCTGCAAGACAAATCCTTTTTCCTCTCCACTGTGCTCACCACCCACCATCCCCTGCCTCTGTCTTCCCCAATTTTCCTCTTTTGTTTCTTACTTAAAAGTAGGAATATGGAATTATGGTGCCGGTGCATGGTTTGATAAAGCCTAGCCCTCAGTGGTCAGGAGTCTCCCAGGAAAGCCACTTTGAGTACTTCTCTGAAGGAGAGGCTGCACAATGCTTTATGAGGTGGGGGGAACAGGATAAATTTCTGCAGACAATGCAGAGACGTACTGAGCTTGTGTGCAGAGAAAGGAATTTGACTCTGTAGACCCACAACGGTAACAAATAATTTTAGGCACGACATCCTTGCCATTTTCTCCAGAGAGAGCAGAGTGAACTTCCCAGCAAAGATAGACAGTAACTGGCTACTGGTCTGTTCAAAAAGCAGGCAGCCAAACAATGAGTGGAGTAAATTATGCTCTGTATTTACTGATCATAGAAACTATAGGTATCTGAAGTCCTTGGAGTAAGAAGTGTTCACATCAAAGAAGAATCTTCCTTCTTAAGGACTATATTGTTAGCATTTGAACTTGTTTTCCTGCCAGACTTTATGTATGTGATTGTGGGCCTTGTTATGTACTGTAAAACTGTCAGTGCTGTTGTGCTTCCTAAACATTAGATGCTGGTTTAATGAGAGTTTACCTGTATGCATGGTTCAGGAGTCTGTGGGTGGTAAGGGCAGCATCTGCAGATTTATGTTGTTTAATCCTTGTAATAGGTGAACAGCTTGTTTTCCCTTGAGTAGGTGACACTCAAGTTAACTGTAACTTTATAAACAAAAAAGGGAACAAAATGTGGAGTGTCTTGTGGGAATCAGAATACTCCTGGAGTGTTGTGTGTGGAATCTCTGTTTCTGGTTTCTTACTAGTGGCAAATAAGCATAGGGAGGTTTCTTTTATGCATTCATTTTACCTATTCAGATTATTTGGTTGTGAAGGGTTTCTCTTTCAGGCTCATGTGCATTTTGGAAAAAAAAATACACTAGTTCAAAAACTTGAGAATTTTCATAGTGGAGCTCTGTGTTCAGTGACTCAGGGGAAAGAGATGTAACCAGGATGGAGCGCCTGTCTTAGCCAGGGTGCAAGCATAGTCTTCCTTATGTCATAAAACTGGGTATACTAAGTACAAGTAATCTACTGATCTTTTGTTCTCTCTCAGTATTGGTAGGCTTTACCATAGAGCAGGAAAAGATGGAATAAATCTTTTTTAGAGACAGATTGATGAAAGAAGGTCAGAGCTCAGTTAACACAGTAAATTGACTATCATTATGGTTTCAAATGTATTTAGTTATTCTTATATGTGAGTCTTGATTTCTTATGAAACTGTTTTGTCTTTTCCTTATTCATGGCTTCATGTCTTAAATGTGAATTGATGGGTCTTTCTTTGGATTGTTGGAGCTGTAGAGTTTTAATAATTGGTACATGGTAGAGACCTGAGTTCATGCTTACTACTGTGACTGGAAGATATTGTCTTGGGAGCATTCTTATGAGAGGACAATTTTATCCTGAGGCCATTTCGTCCTCTCTCCTTTATGTAAGTATCTGTTAAAAATCCCTTGGAATTTTTTTGCTTTCTGAAGCATGAACTTGGCAGCCTGGTCTATAAAGACTTTGAATAATGTGTCCTGTGTATCACCAATGGGATCATATGAATAGATTATTCAGAGTATTTCTTTTTTATGCATGTAGCATTTTTAGTAAGCATGTAGTAGCATATTAAAGTACTCTATTAAAAATAGACTTGGAAAGGTGTTCTGTGATACTCAAGGTACCATTCTGTGCACAGTCAGCATAAGTAATAATCTTCATATCGACTTTGTTCGTTAAAGAAAATTTGTGTTGAAGACTTGTAACATTGTATTCTAGCCTTTGCTGAAGACTGAGAAAAGTATAGTACAGTACAGTATGCACTCCCACTAGGAGGCTGTGTCCGATTTTCTATGATAGGTATGTGACTAAATCTTTGGTCTGTATCAGTTATCTTTTCCTCTTAACATTGATACTTACTCATTTCTGACATGGTGTAACAGTGTCTTTCCTTACGTGAAATTCTGATACTTTCAGTTTTGGTTTAGTGAGTTGAATTCTAGAAAGTTTTCCTCTTCTCTCTTATTCTTCTCCTATTCTATTATTCTCTGAAATAAAATGGTTTTCAGAATTTAATGCTTATAGGGCAAATAATTATATTTCATCACAAAGTTGTGCTTTTACCAAACTCATGCAGCTTGAGAGGTATTTTTATATCTGCATTCCCTTACTTTTTCTCCCCATTGTTTGTAACTTGGTGGTTGCAGTTTATTTAAAACTTGTCCCTGAAATGTCTTTTTACCAGTAGATGTCTGTGCACCCGGCTAAGAGCCCATTAAAAAAAAAAATAGCTGTTTCATTTACAAATATGCATGTTCTGACTTAAAGTCAAAACAGTAAAAAAGCACACTGAAATCTGTGTTACAATCTAGTCCACTTGGCTTCCATGCAGTTCATTAAATCCTTTTTCAATCAGATGAGCACATAAAAGTTCTACTCTCACTACTATTGTAATTTAAAAATGAAAAAAAGTCCTACTACAGATTGTCAGAGCTCTTGCAAGATAACAAGTACCATATGAGTTTCCATTTTGCTCAGCAGAATAAAATGGATAAAGGTTAAGGCAGAACTTTAAGGTATTAAGCAGATCATAAGTTGTTATATAATGGTTCTGATAAACATTATTATTCTTTTTTTAAAAAGCATAAGTGACAACCATTTGAAAGGCTTGCAATAACATTTGTTTAAAAATCTATGAAGGCAGTAATACTCAGAGGGTTTTATTTCTCCAGTGATCATACCAATTAAAACCCCTTGTTGGTAAAAATCTTTCTATCGTGTGGATCACACCTGCTGCCACAAATCAGAGACACTTTTCTGAAATAAGAAAAGACAAAATAAACACAGGAAATTGCTGCTTTTTCAAGAAAGGTTTAAAAATAAGATGCATTATGTCACTTCAGAAACTGTGGGTAAAATTAGCAGACTGAATAAGTTTGGTTTGGTGACTTTTTACTTCCTTCAGTAATTAGAACAGTTACAATATTACTCAATAAACCAACTAATTTTTTGCGAGACAATTCTGTAAAAACTGATAAAAAACCTCTAGAAGAAAAAAAAAATGGGTGGAGGAAGGGAAGTCTTTTACCCAAGGGTTTACTTATTCTGTTGGGTTTAAAAGGTAGTCTAGGGAAAACGTGGGCCCACTCAAGAAGAAAATGGGAGACGTGGTTACCCAGGATACAGAGAAGGCTGAGGTACTCGATGACCTTTTTGCCTCAGTCTTTACTGGAAAGTGTTTGAGCCACACCACCTAAATCACTGAAGGCAAAGGCAGGGACTATGAGAATGAAGAACTGCCCATGGCAGGAGAAGATCATGTGTGAGACCACCTAAGGAACCTGAAGGTGCACACATCCATGGGACCTGGTGAGATACATCCATGGGTCCTGAGGGAACTGGCAGACATAGTTGCTAAGCCACTCTCCATCATTTCTGAGAAGTCATGGCAGTCTGGGGTAGGTCCTGCTGACTGGGAAATGGGAAACATAATCCCCATTTTTAAAAAAGGAAAATAGGAAAACCTGGGGAACTACAGACCAGTCAGTCTCACCTCTGTGCCCAGCAAGATCATGGAGCAGATCCTCCTGGAGATTCTACTGAGGTACATCGTGACTGATGACAGCCAACATGGCTTCACCAAGGGCAAATCATGCCTGAGAAATTTAGTGGCCTTCTATGATGGGGCTACAGCATTGGTGGATAAGAGAAGAGCAACTGACATCTACCTGGACTTGGGCAAAGCATTTGACACTGTCCTGCATGACATCCTTATCTCTAAATTGAAGACACATGGATTTGACAGTTGGCCTACAGGAAAGCTGGGGAGGGACTTTTTACAAGGGCACATAGCGACAGGATGAGGGGTAACAGCTTTAAGCTGAAGGAGGGTAGACTTAGATTGTATTTTAGGAGAAAGTTTTTACTGTGGGGGTGGTGAGGCAGTGGCCCAGGTTGCCCAGGGAAGCTGTGGATGCCCCATCCCTGGAGGGGTTCAAGGCCAGGTTGGATGAGGCTTTGAGCAACCTGGGCTAGTGGGAGGTGTCCCTGCCCATGGCAGGGGGGTTGGAACTAGATGATCTCTAGGGTCCCTTCCAACCCAAACCATTTTATGAGTCTATGGTATTTTCTTGATCACTGAAGTGAAGTGACAGAGAAGTTTACAAGAAAAACAAGACTCCAGTTTCTCTTTCTCTCTTGTTTCTGAAGGCTATATAGATCAGAATGTATGCCTTTGGAGCAGATGATGTATTAAGCCTTTTGTATCTGATAGGTTCACCTGCACACATACAAAATCTATGTACTGATGCATGCAATAGGTCACTGAAGTGCTCTATACAGACCATTGCATTTCATCTTTAGGGAATGTTTTCACTGTAAAGTTAACTTGTTTTTTCACCTTAGGTTTATTCTTAATGTGCCCTATTCTATATAGGTAGTAGGTAATAATTCTCTTAACCCATCTAAATTTCAATTTGTTTTTCTAATTTATTCTCTATTATGCTATTGTGGAAACAGGTATTGCATTTAAAATTCAACAAACAAGAAAAACAATATAGGACCTGTTGTTGAGTATTATCTTTTTATAGACCTGTTCCAGCTAGCGAATACTGCTGTAAAACTGACTTGGAGCAGTAAAAAGTTCCTATGGCCAAACACAAGCCTGTTTTACTGCCCTGATTCCTAAATGGGGAGTAGGGGAAATATCATGCCAATTTTTAATTTGAGAAATATTTGCTCTTCTGGTTAGAGCACAAAAAAGGCTGCTCAGTGCCTTGGTTTTGTTCCTGACTTTGACAATGATTTGTTGCTTAGCCTGAGCTTTCTGTTTACTCTAAGGTGAGGGCAGCATAAAAGAGTCTGTAATGGGAATAACATCAACTGTCTCTTCTGTAAAGTGTTTTGAGATCTATTGGTATGAAAAAAATTTGAAAAGTTATGCAAAAATATAGGTATTATTTTAGTTCATCTCGACCAGGTAGAACAATAATATTGTAACCAACTATGAAGAGTTTTCAGTATGATGCTGTCACAAAGTTTACAAACACTGTTCTCATGAAGCTTAAATGAAGAAATTGTGTTTCTGTGGTGTGTGGTTTGGTTTGTGTTTTTTTTTTTTTGTTTTGGTTTTTTTTTTGGTTTTTTTTTTTTTTTTTTTTTTTTTACCGGTATATCTCAAAGCCCTTTATAGAAAAGACTGCTGATGTTATTTCCATTTTGCAGGTGGAATCTGGCACACAAAGAGGTGATGTGTCCTGTATAATTCGCCCAGTGGAAGGACTGGAAAGGGAATGCAGTCCTTCTGGCCTTCCCAGCTCACAGAGGCTGTGATACAGGGCCATATTCACTCACTGTGCAGAGTTTTCCTTGTGTTCGTTCTTTTTTTTTTTTCCCTCTTTCTCTCCCTGCTCTGAGGAGACAGCTGTTCAGAAGTGGAAAAATTATAAGGGAGATTTCTTCCTTCCTAGTTTTCAAAAGTGAGCATGTATCTTTTTCTTTTTTGTAATCTTGAAAATTGATGTAAAACTGCTGGCAATAAAAGTAACTAGACTTCTACAATATCATCTACTATTCTCTTGGTCACCATTTGTCCTATGTCACCCAAGTACCATTCTTACCAGATAGGGTCATACCAGCTCATGAAGAACAATTATTTTCTTTTGACATGGCCCTTCAGACTCCTTAAGTAGTCCTGTGGGAAATTCAAAATTGACTTATAGAAACAATGGACCAGATTCTCTGAAGATGCTGCAGTGAAGCTGAATGCCTGCCTTTCCTGTCCAGAGCAATTACTTTTTTACCCCTTTTGTTTTCTCTGATGAAATCTCTCAATACTCTGATAAATGTAAGCAGCACCAAACAGTACTTCTGAATTCCTCACAGAGGATACTGCTGGAGTATTATGGTGTCATGGTATTGGCCCTCTGCCAACAATCTGGCCCTGCTGTGCTCCGTTCAGCTATATTCTAGCCCTACCTGTTTTTCCTGTTGCTTACCTTGGCTCTCTGTGTTGGCAGGGGGGAGGAGGGCTGCAGCTGTGCAAGACCA
Organism: Pterocles gutturalis; assembly: GCF_000699245.1. NCBI lineage: Eukaryota > Metazoa > Chordata > Aves > Pterocliformes > Pteroclidae > Pterocles > Pterocles gutturalis. Next base: position 14,850 of record NW_010117339.1, read on the forward strand.
GCAAGAATCTGTCACATCTGGGAAGGGGCTATACTAGGCACAACAGTAGCACAGGGAGGAGAAGATGGTACCAGACCCAGTACCTTTTTTCACTACAGCAATCTCCAAACAGTAAAGTATTTTGGGAACCTGTTCTGGTTCTTCAGCAATAGCAAGTGTGCTGACAAGTGGGATGAACTGGAAAAAGGCTTGGGCCATCTTCAACTCTTTATAAGTCCTATGTGTTCCTTTTCCAAAAGTGCGCTCGGTGATATTGTAGTGCTTCTTTTTAGTGGAAATGGGGGGGGAAAAAAATCATATTCCTCAACATAAGCTTCTCTAGAAATTTACAATCAAAATTCAGGGTCAATAGCATTATCTGCTCAAACCATCAGTGTTGATGAACGCACAATGCCGCCAGCTTTCCAACACACAGTGCTGTGTCATATGGTGGAAGAAGAGGCACCAATAGCAAAGGAGTACGTCCTGAATCTATAGTCATGCAACAGCAGAGAAGACTTTGAACAGCCTATAGGTTGTCTCTTAAGAAGTGATCTTTGAGATGCAGCTCTGATAAACATGAGCCCTTGTTGCAGTGCCACACCACAGTGTCATGTTTAAGCTGTGACCTGGGCAGCGTGATGCAGGCGGTTTTGCTGTGGGTGTGTGTTATATTGATTTTGTGGAAGGGAGCCATGAGGAATCTTATTTATAATACATGAGATGCACTCAGCCTGAACACAGGCCAGAGTGTTTCATTCATAATTATTGCAGAGGAGTTGCTTGCTGTTGTGTACTTGGTGGTCCGAAAATCTGTCCCAGATTCTCCACTGGTGTAAATTAATACATCTCTATTAAGTTTGGGAGTGCTGCATTAATTTACACCAGCTGGTCCAGTGTGTGAATGAGTGACAGCTTACACCCACAGCACTCTGTTAGCAGTAGCAGTAGTTGCTGCTGCTTTGTACCTCAGCCTTTACAATCAAGTTGCTTCTGCCTTTTTTTCCTTGCAGTGCTCAAAGGAGCAACGTTTTAGACATGCATGTCCTAAATACAATTAATATGAGGATGATAAATAGAGAAGAAAATAATTTAGGTAAAAAAGCTAATTAAATTTGATCAGAGAGTACATGAGGGTGTTTTTCATTTCTAGAGAGAGAGACTCTAGTGCAAAATTTGGAAAGGAAATTAACCTTCTTACATGTTTTGCATTTCCTTCTGAGTCTGAGAGTACAGTTACAAATGCAACTATAATGTCTTAATTATTTGTAAGTTTTCGGAATAATGTTTGACACAAGTACATATAATTTTGGAAGCATCATGATTTTACAATTTTGTAGAAATGGAGAATATTCTGGGAATATGTTACATTTGGCTACCAGAATAATTTATACAAGCTTGTATAATTTTTTGTAAGGGTGAATGGTGAGACAGGGAGCCTAAGATCATAATGTTTATATAGTAAATCAACTAAAGAAAAAAAAAAAGAAACACAAAAGAAGCAGTCATTTAAGCAAAGACCACCATGATGAACTACAAATATCCACACTGTCTGTTCTTTGATGTCAGACACTTAATGCCTTTTATGTCTGCAGAAATCAAAGGGAAAACTGAAGAAATGAGCTAGAAAGGTTAAATAGCACATTGGCTATGGCATAGTCCTTTATACATTGCAAATGTACAAAAAAGTTTTCAGCCGGTGGTTTTTTTTTGGTTTTTTTTTTTTTTTTTTAATGAAATACTTTTGCTGAGTGGCTGGGTGAACAGGAATTCTTAGCACGAGCAGGCTACAACTTAATGCTTCCTTGTTCATTTCTGCTTTAATATCGGGGAAACTGATCCCCAGTGCTAATGGGACAGGAACTAACATATAACTCTGTGTGAATAAGGGAGGCAGAGATTTTCTTGAATCTGTTAAGTGAAAAAGCAGTGGAAGACCATTAAGTAGAGGTGCGCTCTCCTGAAACGAAGCCATTGTCATTCTCCTACAGTTTAGAGTCACCCGTACTGTTTGCTTTCAAAATACATGCTGATGCAGCCGTTATTTGCCCATATTTTTTGCTTAAAATGCAAGCTTTGTTTTCTTGGCAAGAGTAACACAGGATGTTAGTGATGCTACCAGATGCCATATAACAAATGACAGAATTCCAAATAGGAAAAGAAAACCAGAAAATTGGATAGTTGAGATTTTAAATTGTCAGTCTTGCAGCCTGTTTACATGCCTTATAGATAGAAGCTGGAAAGCATATATATTTCGGAGAGGGAGGGGGGAAGTACCATCCAAGTTGATGAAATTATGAAACAAACATGCAGAATTTTCATGATTTACAATTGATATTAAAAAACCATAGCTTTGCACATTCTTAATCATTTTTTTTGAACTTACTGTCTGTCCACTCAGAAATTATATTTTCATGTGCTTCATTCCTGCATAAAACAGAGCTGGAAATAAAAATTAGTTTATTTCAGAAATATATTTATATGGTTAATTTGACTGCCTTTTTTGTTGGCAATGAAATTTTGTGCTTTAAGCACTCAGTAGTTAAAAAAAAGAAACACAGTATGCAGCTGGTATAAGGTATGTAGTTAAAGCTTGCTTTAGTTTTTCCCAAGCTATCCTAAAGAATCGTTAATGAAGAGAAATAGAGTATACTTGACAACTGAATAAGGCTTTGTAAATGCATGTACTTATTGATGTACGCATGCGTAAGTGCAAGCATTTAGAATTTGATAGTGTTTAAAAACCTTAACCAAGCTGTCTCTAGCTTTTGAAAAGAACCTAAACAATACATTTGTGCCAGAATTAAGGTATCAGTTTCAATATTTGTGTTGAATCAGATCCATTTATTAAATGTCAGCTCAGCAGTTATTGAGAAGAGAATCGTCACAGGACTGACTTTCCTGGACACAAAGCATCAGCCTGAAAGTATTAAATAACATCTGGCAGTGACCTGCACTTTGTAAACCATATTTTTGAAATCAGCTTAACATATTTGTCTAAACAAACCAGGAAATTAACACGCAGAGGAAAAGTAAAACATTCCAGCTGCAGATAAAAATAATTGCTGAACTACTATCAGGAGACACAGAGTAACTGCAGAAGTGTGATTGACTGGAGGCAGCAAGTATTTTGACTGTAAATGGGATATCAGAAATTGAAACAGAAGGTCTTTAATATGGTACTATCATTAAAAAAAGGTTCGGTTAAGCAAGTATATTGTCCACAGAAGCGCAATGTTTGTTAGAATGTGTATGGAAGGAACTGAGCACAATTAGACTTATAATAGCAGTTTTTGGCTCTGGATCTGCTGTTTCAAAACCTCAGCTGTTCTTGAATCCTTAACAAGTTAAGGAATGAGTACAGCAGAGGAGAGAGCAGGCAAAATCTGTTGTAGCAGCTTGCCCACACCACTTTGCCAAAATCTAAATAGCCTTTAAAAAAAAAGGCTTATTTTTGGCTGATGACATCATTCCTGCCACTGACAACGTGTGACAAGTCTTGGCTTGTTTAAAGAAGAAGAAAAAACCTTCCAAAGACTGACACTGCACAGATTTAAAACACATACAAGGACTTATTCTAAATGTAAGATATTTATACCCTCCTTCTGTGATCTGAATTTTCATTCAAGGATTGTTTTTTCTCAAGCATTTTGACTTAATAAATCTTTGAACAATGCGTTTTAAACATCCAGTTGTTCTTTGTGATTTTGTTATGGCTGCCTTAGCTTAGACGTTGGACTGTTTTGATACCAGTGGCCACAACCTGCCTTTTTTCCATTGTAGTTAATTTTGAAATAGCTGAAAATGTTTGTATGAAGACAGGAAAGCCACAGGTGTTTCTGGAGATGATCTGAATGCATGCTTTCCACAGTACCACGCTAATCTTGTCTTTTTTGTGTTTTTTTTTTCCTTCTGATTTCTTCTTTCTTCTGATCTGTAGCTTTATGGAGAAGATGCTGTATGAGTGTATTTTTGAACATGTGTATTATTTGCCATTTTAAATATCATCACCAGCTGTGAATTGTACAATGAATAATTAATGTTGAATGGTGACATTGAACCTTATAAAGCTGATTAGTGAGACAATACATTTGGGAGAACAACTTTAAGATTGTGCTTGTAAAAGACTATCAAAACAGCTTAAAACAGTAGGGAAAAGTCCCCTGGAGCCCTTTTAAAACCAATTGCCTACAAACACTTCTAGAAAGAACAACTCCGCAGTGGAAAAAAAGCATGTATAAAACTCCTGTGAAGTTCAGAAAGTAAAACAGCCTTTATACTTAATTGTAACGAGATATTTACAGTTAAACACTGCATAACATTGTATAGAGGATATGGTCACACAGAATAGAGCATATTTGTCTTCTTTCTAGTTCAGATTGTTATGGCACAGTTGTTTTCTAGTTCACTGGTTTCTGAACTCATTCATAAACAGGAACAGTGCATGGCTTCACTGATACTTCAAAGCAGCAAATATTTGCCTTGGTTCCCTGTTGGAGAGACTGCTTATAAACCCAGGAAAAACTCTGTGATATTGTTGCACGCTGGTAAGGCTAAGTGTGATGGAAATTTCAGAAGTAACTAATTATTTTTTTCTGAAAAAATTAATGTGCTGTTTTGAGAATTTTTTTCTTTTTTATTTTTACACGTTCTCTAAATGACATTCATTGCTGTTAGTTCTAGTGCTGTGGCTGGGAGAGAGGAGTGGGTCCTTTCCTCAAAGTTCAGATTGTCTGAAAGGACTAGGTAGTTACAAAAGATTGGAGAAAGGAAGCATTATCTTTTTGAAAAGCAAGTAATGTAGTTCAAAGTCTGAGATGCAAAGATATTAAGGAGCTAGCCTGAGATTATGAAGGAGCTGTATGACAACAGGTCTGAATTTACCCAGAACTGAAGGATTTAAGCTTCTGAATTAGACCAGCTGGGACAGAATGGGCATGTTATATGGCAGAGGAGTAGGTATGTGCAACTCCTTTAGTTGATAAGAAGTGCATCTGTACATGTATGATAAAGCTGGACCAGTCTCAGGCAAACCAGTATTAATCACAAGATCAGTCCTTCATATGAGTATGTGCACTGAGCAAGTGAGTGGAGGGAGAATATTGGTTTTATGGTTGAATTTCATCCATAATGGTCTTTATGAAAACATGGCATGGTTCAGTTGTGACTTACAGGAGCTTTAAATCAAATAAATCTCCTCTTCATTTTGCTTTTCTAAACCATGTTATAAGCCCTAAAATATAGACTACATAATTCATACCTTAACTTTGTTTTTCTTTGCAGATTGTTAAATCTGTTAATATGTAAAAGAATTAAGGAGCATCTTTTTTGTTAATGGATTGATTTAGTGCAAGAACTAAATTACAGGTTTTATTTGATGATTTTTGATTTAAACATTTTAAAATATTTTAAACAAATTTAAATGAAGAAAAAAGTCAACATATAAAGAAAATATTCTGATTTTTTTTTTTCCCAGTTAAGGTTCACAACACTTCTGGAGATTTTATTCCAATTTTGGATTATTTCAAAATAAAAATCTTCAAGAATTTTACAGTTTGGAAAAAGATCTGTTGCTCAACCTTAGCCTCAAAGTAATCTGGAATGCTTTCTTAGAAAACTGAAAAAAAAAAAGAAACCCCTACACCTTCAGGTTACACCTTCAGTGCAACAGAAAGTATGTCCAAATTTGTCCTGGATTTGGCAAGTAGTTTGTCAGTGATGAAAATTCATTCTATGGCATTGTTTTAAAATCTGTAATTCATTTCTTCATTTTAAAATTCACTATAAAAATAGAAAAACTGAAAATTGTGCCAAATTTTTATTGGGAATCAATCTAATTAATATTATTTTTATACCATAGTGTATGACATGGTATAGTGTTGAATCACTTTCAAGTAGACTTCCTTATTATTACTGAGTTGGTCTCGTTATGGACGTAAAAGCTGGTCATGTTCACTAAAACCAAATGAATTCTGTACTGCAGATCTGACAAGTTTTAAAAATCTTTGTACGATTTTAAAACATGATGGGTAGTTTTGCCAGTATAGAGAACCTTTTAGTGGTTCAGTTTAATGCACTCAATAATCATATACAGCAATATTTTATAAAATAACAATTTGCTGAAGTTACTATGGATTATCCACAAGTGGATTGAATGTTTTTCATGTGAGCATATTTTTTATAAATAGATTAAGATAAAATACATTTTTAATCCTAATTTAAATAGAAAGCACAAATCTGTCATCAAATCTAAACTGAATTTTTAAAGGTATTTAACTTTTGAACTAGGTTAGTTTTATACTCTCAGGGCAAAGCCATTCAAAAATTTTTCAGTCTCTTGAAACACGTGAAGATTCAGCCTAGCATGTATTTGAATGTGAAGTAAATTAAACTACATTGTTTTAATTATGAATAGAAGAATCTATAGAAGGATTCACCAGGACTTGTGTCCTCTTAGATAAATGATTTGTCTGTCTTTGTAGTGTGGAACTAAAAATGATCCTCAGATTTGCACAAATTGTGCTTGTACTTTTATGCCTTAATCTCTGGACAAAATCTGAGCAGTTTTCTTGGACTTAATCCCGTTGGCTTTCTGTGACACAACACAGAGGATGTTGAAGACTTGCACCTGTATGTTTGGCACGTGCCAAACCCCCCAAATCTTAGTATATTATATTCTGAATATGGGAGAAATCAATTGGTAATAGGTAGGATGAAATCCCTACGTGATGCTCCAACTTTGTTTTGAAGGCTTGAGTGAATCTTAGAGGAGATTGGTAGCCCTCTTACCTGGCATGGGTAAGTTTCATTCTGCTTGAATGTTAGCTAGCTTAACTACACACCTCCTTTTATAGTGTTATTTTTTTGGCTTGTTTTTTGTTCCCTTTCAAATACTCTACTATAAGCCAAAAATAACTTGTGTCTGTATTCAGGATGGCTTTTTAATGATTTCAAAACATTACAGGAATGTATCTGATGCTTTTTCATACTAGATTCATTTTTTTTTTTTCCTAAGGCACTTAGTAAAACCATCAACTCCCTGAAAGCATCAGCATGCTCCTGCTAGAGCTGAACAGAACAAAGGTTCTGAACCCAAAACCAAAATGCTGGGCTGTAGGAGAGGCTGCCTGGCAACTTTCCAGACTATCCAGAAAGTTCATTGTGTCAATGTAGGCAAGTTTTGTTCCACTTGTATTGCCAAAAATCTTATAAATATCACAGCACTTTGACTTTTCCTACTCTGAGTTTTCCTTGTATTTATCAGAGTTCTTAATTTCCATTTTCTTATTATTTGACTCCTTTCTGACACATGGACTTTTCATGAATGACTACATCTTCTTTGCATGTATGAGAGTGGCTAATAACTTTCTCTTGTAATTCAATGGCTGAAAAATTATGGGTTTTTACATAATTTTTACTATTACTTTTTCTTATGCGTTAAGCAATATTTTATGACCAAGTTTCAGGTGGAGTGAGAGAGAAAAGGGTTAGCTACTAGGCTAATATCTCAATTCCATTGTGGCTCTTAGGCTGACATTGTTCCCACAGAAGGCCATAGCATGAGCTGAGAGAGGAGAGTCCTGTTTAGTCACTCATTGGGTTACAGTGACGTTAAAGGGTATTAATTGCCTTACTGATCTCACTATTAATATCTATTATCATGAAACAGCAGACAAAGAGAATTCCCCACATGAAATTTATGAAACTCGGTACCTCTCCTTGGTAAGTTTATTAGGGGTGAATACAGGGAAGCTTTTACCCTCCTTCTACAGCCCAGGTGGGTCTGTGCTTGATGTCACGTTCTCCCATATGTGATGCAGTTTGATCATGGTGCTGTGCCACCAGCCATTTGTCCAGCTGGTAAAAGACACTGTCCTGAAGACTTTCAGCATCTTGGGAATCCACTGGTTGGACCTGAAGTTGTAAGAGAAATGTGTTACACTCTGCAGCCTATTCTGAGCGCCTTGCATTGCCTCAGTCTCATAGCAGTTCCTCTTTGTCGTGGAGCCAAGCCCTGTGTGAAGAGCTTTATCTGAGACTGTGATTAGCCATGCTTTCAATGACAAAAGTAATTTTGAAATCTGATTGTGTATATGCCAAGAGATGTCTTGCCACGTTCCTTGTAATACTGCAGCCAAACTCCAAAATGTACTTGGAAAGTGGGAAAGCATGAAAGCTTTTCTCCTCTCATCTAGCCTGGTAAGGCACTGCTGAAATCTCCATCAGTTTTCTTGTTCTTCAGTTCCTCAGCTTGAAACAGAAGTCATCCTGCTTATGTATAGCTAGTGTAAACAGATAGCTGTGCTACTGGGGAAAATTTGTAGGAAATCTGTAAAATTATTGAGCGTGGGACTAACCTAGGTATGTCAGACTTCATGAAATTTTAGAACCTGTATTGTCTGATAGCGTGATACATGCACAGCTCCTTATAATGGTGTTTTATTGAGAGCTGATATATGACCACGCTCCTTGTTTTACACAGATCATTAAGCAACTATGAGATCAGCAGCAACCTCACACTGGAATAGTTTTCTATTTCAATTATCCCAGCTTCATGTTTGTTCTGAAATATTCAGATTCTGAAATATTCAGATTCTGAAAATTAAGCTGGCAGTTTAGGTCTACCACTTATTTCCTTAGAGATGTAGGATATTCTGGGCTTTTGGACCCTGTGTTGTGACTTGTGTTTTATTTTTTACAATGTGATTGCCATCGCAACTCATACAGGTCATTTATGGTAGCTGATTATGTGACATTACTATCAGTTTTTCTTTGTTGTCTTGTAAAGGTTGTGAGAGTTTGGGCTGGGATGAGTCAGATGTCTCAGTCAAAGGTATCTATTTATATTTTTGCATTATTTAAAAAGAGAAAGAAATGGAAATAAGTATTTGAAAGCTATTAGATTGTATCTGTACTATTTAATACTAGAATGAATGCAATCTTTCATACTAGATTGTTTGATTTACTAAGATATAAAAATCACTTTAATTTCATACAAAGATAGATTTCTTTAAAAGGGTATGTATCATACACTTCAGCAGTTAGATCACAAAATTTATATAACTCTCATAGGTGAAAGATTATGAATTTGCCTTCAAAGTGATATTTTACAAAACTGGCATATAAAACAAGAGTAGAAAAAATGGCTTAAATTTAGTTAAAATGGTTTAAATTTAGTTAGTTAAGTTAACAACTTTTAACAACTGAAAAAAAAAAAAGATGGCATGCCTTTTTTTTTTTTTTTTGTCTCCAAGATATATATTTTTTTCCTTATAAATTAGATTATGACTTTAACAATAGTGAAAAAAACCACATCGGTATTCATTCTGTCTGCATGAAGATTTCTTACCACTTTATTCTCTTACCTTTCATATGTTTAGCTTTCATCTTGTTAGCTGTACTATCTCTTTAGATATAATGGAATTATATAATTTAGTTTTATTTTACAGACAAATGTTTGCTTGTTTATAGTTTTATAGAGCAATTGCGAAACAGTTTCTTGGAAGACTTTATCATGGAGTTACAAGGAGGAGAAAGGATACAGCAGTGATGATGTGCCAAGTAGACGTATTATATACTGTTGAATGCAAAGATTAAATCACTCCTCTTTGCTGATAGGCAATGGAATGGACTTTCAGATGAATATTGTTCTGACAAGGCAAATATTCCATGTATTTCTCTGCTGAAAGTCCCAATATTTCTCCTCAGCAATGCAAAGTGCAGAGGTGACAGAGAAGTATCCAGGCAATGGCAGGTACTGAAACTACAGAACAGCTTTTGTACTCCAAATAAAAATAATAGTGAGTTCTTTTCACAGTCCAGCCTGATGCATATGCTGGCAAAATAAATCAAGTGCTGGCCAGCTACAGGTAGCTGGAATACTTTCCAGAGAACTCCATTTACCAGGAGTTCTGTAACTCTCCAGACACTAGAAGAGGGTCTTCCTATGAAACTGCACGTGACACAGGAAGCAAATTAACACGTGGTTTTATTAACAAAGATTATCTGATACGCTATATTACCACGTTACTGTTATTCTAAAAATTACTACCCACTAAGTGAAAAATGTCAGAACAGATTGTCAACGAATGTCTTACGTGTATGAATGAACTTAGCATGTGCCAGCCATGGGCAGGTGCAATGTGCCACTTAACAAATTATTCTATTTTTAGCACCCGGACCTTCTTCATATGCTTTCAGCTAGGAGTCAAGCCTCATGTATGGGAGGCAGCCAAAACAAGCTGCCAGTTGTGGCCTTTCCATTAGCTTTCCATGGTTTCAGTTTGCAGACCAAACGCTGACAAATCCTGCAGCAGCTGGCTGCGGAGTGCTGGCCCGTTTGCTGTAGCCATGGTGTGGAATTTCTCTGTGCTGAGTATATTTAGATAGCAGCACACTTACAAATGTGTTGTAAAATTGGACGCCTGCCGGGGGAGGCTTGGGCCTCCTTGGTTTACTTACTAAGCCTAAGTTTCAATGGAGAAGCAAATTTGATTTTTCTCCCCCCTCCCTCTCTTTTTCTTTCTCTTTTCTCTTTTCTGTCCTCCCCCACCCCGCCTTTAGAGGCATCAGTGACTGGTGAGAAGAACTGACCAACTTGACCTCCTCTCCCACTGGTGGTCATGAGAATAATACAGGAGGAGGTCAAAGGTTAGCTTTTGAATACTCTTAGGAGCTAATTTATTACAAGGAGGGAGTTTCACATTGGCTGAATTATTTTCTTGAAGAGAAGACCACACTTGAGTTTGTTTATGCCTTGTGTTCATTGGGAATTCTCTTTAGGAGCCTTTCTATGCACCTGTGCAGAGCACAATAACAGCTCTTTTCTGCAGCGTGGAATAGCCGACAGCCAGAGAAAAAAAAATGGGCTAGCCTGGAGCAGAACCTGGAGGCTATTTGATTACAAAATGTAGTCCAGAGGTTTTTTTTTTTTTAATTTTTTTTTCATTGTAACCCCTTTTTCCTCCCCTGGCTCCCTGTTTTGCCCTTATCCTGTTGCTGGATATTTTTTGGCTGCTGAAATATGGGGAAGCTGGGATGGGGGAGGAGCTGGAAGGAGGGGAGAGTACATTTGCACAAGCATCTTGCTGAGAAATAAAATGCATGAATCCTTCAGGAAATAAGGATCCGGCTTACTTGGAAGTCAGTGATAGTAAAAGCTGCCCTTCTCTTGGTTGTCACTTCCCTTTGCTGTTGGGATACAAGAAAATGATATATTCCACTTGCATTTCTAGGTGCCTTAGTTGCCTAGAACACCGTGATACCTTATGATTTATGAGTTTGGAAATTATTTGCCCAGATTTAAGTGTCCTGCCTATATTTAGTCTCTCTGCTGCTCAGCTACAGCCCAGCAACCTACTCTCTCAGTCATTCCTCCTGGTTTTGCACAGTGTCTAGTGATATCTCAGACATCACTTACAGGCAGACAAGGCAGCTGTGGCTGTGTATTCTATTGAGGCTCCCATTATCCAGAAAATCTTAACCTATTGCAGTGATTTTTCTTTTTACAAAACAACCCCTAACCTTTGTTTGCAGTTTAAAGAACATCTGTTTTGTATTAGGAGATGCTGTACATTAGGCTTTCTGTGCACTAAAATCTGTAACTTTGGCTGAATGTTCTACTGATTTAAATTTGTCCAGATTGTTGGTGAAAAGCTCTGAAAGCCAAATTTACATAAACAAAGCAACTTTCTTTTGAATGCAGTAGGATTAGGAGGCTGAGCCTGCTCAGCACTGGAACCTGGGTTTGTTGGGGGAGTTTTACATATGCCGTATTTCCAAGCACCAGGACTAGGTAAGGCTCAAGCTTTAAATGTGCTCATTAGCTTTGACTGTGCACCCAAAGGGGCTGAAGCTACTTTGGGGGTCTTGAGAAGGGATTATGTTGTTCCTGAAGCTGTAGTAAAATTTAAGGAAAGCAGACTTTCTGCCTACAACGTTTCACGTTTTCCTGTTACAATTATGGAGGGAAGTTCACAGCCGCTTAGCAGATATTGCTGGTAAACTTATATACCTGTTCAGTTATGTGATAAAAGGCTCATCCCCACACAAACAGACACAATGACAAGCAGGGGCACCCCTATAACACAGGGGAAGGAACCCCCACCCTGGGCCTTCCCAGGACTGTCACAGGGGAGCGTCAGCCCCATGGTCCAGCATGACCCATCAAGGTGAGTCAATGGGGACATCTCTTCAGGTAACCTCAGAGGCTGAGGGGGTCACTGCCTGGGGGTAGGGTACAAGGGAAGACCACCATCATATTGTACAAAATTCACTATGGGATATTTAGTGGAGAAAATGAAGGTGGAGGAAAAAGTGTGGAAAATAGAGGGAAAAGGGACAGGTCACATGTAAGCAGTTGATTGTCAGTACTTGTCTAGCCGTGGCCTCTGCCTGATCAGCAGTCTGTCCTGTCTTTTTATTAAATTCCACTCTTTTTTGAGGGACTCTTTATTCTGTGTGCATGAGGTCAGCAACTGGAGTCAGACCACAAGTTGCAGGGGCTCTACATTTGTGGAGCCCGCAAACTGACGTGAATGAGGATTTGCAGGTCAGCGTGCGATTGTTAGCCAAAATGAAGCCAGACGTGCTGGTGAGTAGGCTTGGGAAGCCAGGTAGAGGCCAGAGGGTCTGTCAGTTGGCAGCTGTAGGGATCAAGCCATTGATGAGGGAGACTGGAGGACTCGAGAGTCAAGTGAGTGTATACTTATGTGCCTCTCAGTAACACAACTGGAGATGAAAGAGCCCAAGGACCAATTACTGAGTAGACTGAGTGTTTGACACCAGTTACTGGAGAAATCTATAGTGTGTTGGTGTGTGCAAGGGTGACCTCTACCAGAAGCTGGAGTGGGCTGTTGGCCTCAAGGACAGGTATGTCCAGGCCAGCTACTTGAGAGATCCATATTGTATACATACATGTATGTTTTCCTGTAATGGACCTTCGTCCTGATCAGCTAGTGAGAGGAACGAGATGAGATCATTGGTGCTGTTAGTGTGGGTGCTGACTGGTTCTGTCTGTGTTGCTCTGTGTGGCTGGCTGTCTGTATGTGTATATATTTGTTGTATATATGTGTGTGCCTGAATACTGGGAATACACCCCTACTAGTTGAACCTACAGGCATGGAGCTGCAGCAGTCTTGCCTGTCTCTGGCTTCTGGATTCAGAATATTGTTTAATTTAATCACCTGAAGGGGGAGTGAATTGCACCGCTGGGTACCTGTCGCTGACAAGAGTGAAAAGACTTATTTTAGGCAGAACATTATCACAGTCTGAGCTGTGATGATAAAACCACAGACCATAGTGATGAAACTAAAAGGGAATACGTACATTTTTCTGCAAATCTGGAGGGAACAAACAGAAGATATTTTTCCATGGTCTTTGAACATGTGGAGTCAGTGATGAGTCCCACATCCTTCAGAAGACAAGCATCATCCTGGTAAAGGGGTGGACCCAGTGGTGGTCTAGTAACAGGAGAAGTTGGATCTTCTCATTTCCACCAGTGCATCTGACCAGAATCCTGAGCCAACTGCTTTTCATTCTAGCTATGTTGCCCTGTGAAATAGTGAGACATCTGAGAAATGATGCTATCTGTTCTTAATGAAAGGTTAGCATATGCTAACCATTGCCCTGGCGGTGCTCATTCCACATTATAATACTTAGGCCTGCCCTTTGTTCTCCTTCTTTTGTCCTTCAATTTATAAGATCTGCAGGCCAGCAACTGCCATCTCTTCCACTTGGACTGTGTCCGCATCTCTTGTAGCTGTATAAATGACGCTATCTATCTGCCAGCTGAGGTTACCATTCTGCGAGACCAGTTGAGACTTTGTAGGGCCCTACTGGAGTTTAAAAGATAGAACTGGAACTGCATTGTTGCTGTGGGTAGCAGCCTGTTACTGCCACCCAAGCCTGCATTAAAAGTGGGGCTCTGCTTTATTCTATATTTTCTCTGCTGTTTCTCATGCTGTTGGTTTCGCTATGCAAAGTGCTGTCTTGTGTGGTTACAGAACAGTCATTGCTGGTTCGCTGGGGTTCAGAAGCACAGTGATGAACATAATCAATGTAAGCAAAGCTGAGCAGACCTGTTCTAAGTGTGAACTGGCATTAAGCAAACAGGTTGAACATAGTGCCCACGTCACTGCTGTTGGGGAGCTGGGGCTTGGCATAGCTTAAAGTTTTGACTTCAGGATAACTTTTATATATTGGATTGGATGAAGTTTACCTACATGCCAAACTTGCTTCCACTTTCTTCATGGAGGAAGGAATTTTTATGCCAATCCAATTCAACAGCCAAAATAATACCATGATAATAGATTATGTTGGTACATAAATTTAGTGAAGTAAAGCAGCAGTTTCATTACTGCTTATGCTAAGTGGAGCCTGGCCTGTTCCAAAGTGTTCGTGTGCAGGAGGTAAAATGATATCTAAAGTTTCAGCTGCTTCCTCAGAGACTTGTCAAACAAGGATCCTACAGTGTTCTCCAATATTTCCTTTCTGATCAGCAAGGACATAGGTACAAATGTACTCCCTGCATTTGATTTCCTTAGAGATACAAAGCACAGGCTCAGTAACCCCAAAAGTAGTGGAAATTAAATTAGTTGCAATTTATATAAGTTTTTAGTATATAAAAGCTCTAGTTCTATACAAAATTAAATCTGGTTTCTGACTAAATAACCAGCAAATAATTACATACATCATCTCATGAGAAAGCTTAACATTTTTCTTGTTCATGTGTAACTACAGTCTACTTTATTCCCTTCTGGGAAGATTTTGTTTCTTTTTCTTCCTTTTCAAAATACAGACACTTCAACAACTTAGCTGAATTAAGTGATCATGAATATAATGTAAAGATGATAATCTGTGTTTTTTTCCTTTTATATGTTAGTGACATTGAGAGTCTGTATGGACTCACATCACTTTACTGGATTTCCTTTGTATTCCATTCCAATAAATCTTGATCTCTAGGAATGAATTTACAGCTTATGATAGATAATAGCTTCTTAGTGCTTCAGTGTTACAATGTTTTGCTGAAAGACTGTGAAGTCTCATAGTAAGTTTCTTCGTGACTATTCTAGTTTGAAAAGTCACATTCTTTATTTTGATTTATAATCTCTGGCCTGTTTTTAGAATAAGCAGTCTGCCACACTGGAAATTGTGAACAATGAAGGTCAAGATAGATTTTATGACTGATAAAAACTGTGTAAGAAGAGTGAACACGGTCATTTTATAGTTGGCAATCCTAGGCTATATAACCAAAAAGCTTTAACTTGTGTAGTTATAACTGTAATACAGAAGCTGATAATTAAATTATTCTCTCTGGAATTTTGTTCCTTCACAAATAAGTGATGTCACACCACCTTATTCTCAAACTAAGCATTTGTAATATTTGACAACCTAGGGAAACATAACTATTGCTACATTTACTTACGGTTTTATTTTCTTAATTCTTGTAAAGACTGCTTTTTGTAAATTTATAGAGAAAAAGAAACAGCTTATTGAACAAGTTCTCATTTATTTACTACTGGTAAAGCTTTTAGAAGACTGGGCTCTGCATGGGTAAATTCTGTGTATACATTAACACAATCACCAACCCCATTAAAAAAAAAAAATCCCCTCTTCTAAGGGAAAAAGACACATTTCTGCAATAAAGAGTCAGTAAAGTGGAAGAGATTCAAAATTATATCTTCTCTACAGAGCTGTTAGTTGCTTAGCTGATGTGTCTCTAGATCATATGCTGAAAATACTACAGTTCTAGCAGCCCCCGTTGGTCTGGCAGGGGTAGCTGAAATTAAAGCTTTGAGTGGGTGAAGACTATTTGCAAAATCTCCTGCTGAGCCTGCTAAGACATATATTGTGGGGTAGTTTCTGGAGTTTTGCCAGTTGCGAACAGGGGGCCCCCAACAAGCCTATTAAGGTCAGAATGAGGTTGGAATGCCACACTTTGCTGCACTCGCTTTTCCACTGTCCTTGCTCTGCTGACCACCAGAGTAAAAATAAATTAGGGGAATTTTTTTTTTTTCCACTATAATGTCTGCCATCTTTTATTACATGTTGTAATTTATAAATAGTTCATCTGATTAACAGTGATTTTTGTTGTTGATGTTGTTGTTGTTTTTAATACTTATTCATAATAAATACTTTCCTATTGACCTGCCTCCTTGTCTCTGCAAGTAGCAGATCAAGATGACATACATCCACATTATTTTGTCGTGAAGCTGTAAATCTTTATTGGCCATTTGTCGGTGTAGTTTAGGAGGCCCAGAATTAAAATGCAGTTTTTACATACCATTTTAAAGTTTTTAAGAATGTTGTCATTGGAAAGTCCTGTTAGTCTAACTCATTTATGGTTCAGTATTTTGGTTCCCAGGCCTTGGCTACCCATTGTGATTTTCGTGTGGTACTGTATGGTGGAAGGTGTGGCTTACTACAGAAACAGAGTTGTTGCCTTAAAATTGGAAATGGCTACTGACTTGCCATAATACTTATTGACAGTAAGGGATTTTAGAAGTTGGATGTGGGTGTCCAATAAGGGGATTTTGTAAAGAGGAATGTTCTTGGTTTTATTAAAACAATAACTTTATGTCTGGAGCAGGCTCCTTTGAATGTGGTATAAAGCATGACATGCAGAAGTTTGGAAAGGGATTTTTTTTTTTTTTGAATTATTTTTTTTTTTTGTACAGGTTGTTCATCTTAGAATCATTTAGCATGAAAATACTCTACAGTATGTTGCACACAGATGTGGTTTAACACACAAACTGAATAGCCTCTTGCTCTTTTCTTCAAGGTTTCAGAACTAGATTTTATCGGTTTTGGCAGTCTGTACCTAGAAGTTTCAAAATCGTTCTATAAGCAATATCTTGTGGTCATAAATTATCACAACCATTTTAGGTTTGTAAAAACCCTACATAAATATCTATGTAAGCACAACAATAAAAAGTGAAAATGTGTTTAGAAATGTTTCTTGGGTCACCATTGCTCTGAGTTGTGTGTAACAGTACCCTAAAAACTACAACTGGAAGCCTATCTTATTACCTATTTGTTAACTCCCACCATAACATACTGCAGTAGTAAAATCACTAAGCTTTGCTGTTTATTGCCCTTTTGATATGTGGCAACATAAGTGGACCACAGGCACTCCAAGATAAAACAGGAGGAGGCTTTTTTCAGTATTAATAGTGCAGATGTCAGATCTTTGCTTCCTTGGAGCCAACAAACCAAATTTGATTGTTGTGGGCTTTCTGGGAAGCTGACTTCATGCAACCTCTGGGTTTCTTATTTTCTGGTAGAGAGAGCATTGCTTAACACATGGCTGCCATCACTCTCAGTCGTTTTGGAAGAATATTATCTAAATGACTGAACTGTTATTGGAAACATCCCTGCATGTTCAGCTGTACTATGTGCTTTATGAACTTATAGGAAAACATGGTTCTTGCTTCAAAGAGCTAATAATGAGGTTCAAAATAAGGCACACCACATCAAAAGAGAGATATAATATAGGAGGGAAGCAAGACAGAAGGAACTGAAGTGCTTTTGTGCGGTGGGACATAGCAGAATCATGCCTTTAGTTCCTAACTGGTTTAAGTAGCTTAGTTTAAGAGTTTTAATTGCAGTCACTCCAGCCAGTCCCCCTTTCCTTGTGTGTGCCCCAGTTCACAACAGAACTTGATCTGAATCCAAAACCTGCTCTGCTTCCCTTAGCAGAACCATGACCCAGATACATTAGCAGCTAAACAGCTGCAGAGCAGCAGACTCTGCTGGTGAAGGAAGACTCTAAAGCAACCAATCTGGAAGCCCAAGCCAGATGGATAAGATCTCTGTTGTGCACCTGATCTACTGGTGCAATTACATTTCATATTGTAGCTGCAAATAAGTTAATAATAATAATAAGTATCTCCCCACATGCATTTTTTCACACAGTTTTGTCACCTTTTTACTTTACATAAATGTTATACTGTGAGGAATATGGCAAAGTTTACCCAAAGGATTCTCATTTTCCAAGTGGCTGGTGAAACAGAATATAATATTGTGTTATTCAGTTAATGATGGTGCTGTGATCTCCTTGCAATAAATGGAGTATGATCTGCAGAGTAGGTAGGCCAGGTGATTGACAAAATAGGCTACAGAAAAGGGAAACTTTAGTGTATCTTGGCTTTTAAGATTGATAAGAAATACAGAAAGCAGATTGACTCAAAGGGAAA